>NW_025920118.1:901791-1202389 GCF_902686445.1 Sciurus carolinensis
CCCTTCGAGTTTTTGGAGTTCATCCTCAGACAGTTATTGTCCCGTTCTCGGCAAAACAGATTGAAATACTAGTTAACAGTAATGAAGATTGGGCAATTTATTGTTCCACCATGGCCACCTTTGATAATCACTTGCCAAGTTCACCTATTGTCAGCTTCTTCAAAAAAACATACTGTTATTTTCCCTCAGGTTGTTAAGGCTCAACTATCCCAGCAGCAAATACAATCTTTACAGATGGCTCCTCCTCCGGCACAGCTACAGTAGTTTCTGACATAGTACAGACTATTATTACTTCTCATAAGTCTCCTCAAAAAAACTGAACTAGAAGCAATTATATCTATCTTACAACAATGCTTTCATCAAGCATAAACTCTTCTGTGGACTTGCAAAGAACCTTTATATAGAGGCCATATCAGAGCACATTCAGGCTTACATGGGCCTTTAGCTCAAGGAAATTCTACTGCAGACTCAGCTACTCGAGATCCTCATGTGTTTAACATTGTACAAAAATCAATTAATTTCCATAAAGATTTTCATGTCAATGTTACTATTCTCAAAATAAAATATAACATTACAAAAGAGCAAGCCAGAAATATAGTAAAACAGTGTCCTGCCTGTGTGCCTCATTTATCTGTTCCTCATTTTGGAGTCAATCCTAGAGGACTCCTTCCAAATCATCTATGGCAGATGGATGTCACCCATATCCCTGAATTTGGTACTTTAAGATTTGTACTTGTAACTGTAGATACCTACTCAGGATATATATTTGCTACCACCCATACAGGGGAAAAGACAAAAGATGTAATCAGTCATTGCCTTCAAGCCTTTGCTGCTATGGGAAGGCCAAAATCATTTAAAACAGATAATGGGCCTGCATATACTTCTTCTTCATTTCAACAGTTTTGCTCAAAGTTTAATATCTATCATTCTACAGGATTGCCCTACAATCCACAAGGACAAGCTATAGTGGAAAGGGCTAATCAAACATTTGAAAGTCTGCTTAACTAAACAAAAAGGGGGAATAGGGGCATTAGCCCCTCCCAAGAACAGACTTAACCTTGCTTTATTCATCCTCAACTTTTTAACTTTAGATGCTATGGGCTGTACTGTGGCTGATAGACATTTTAGTGAAAAGTCTGGTGGCCATTCACAAGCAATGTGGAAAGACATCTTGACTGGGTCCTGGAAAGGACCTGACCCAATATTAATTTGGGGGAGAGGATCTGTTTGTGTTTTTCCTCAGGACCAACAACAACCTATCTGTGTCCCAGGCGCTTGGTAAGAACTATCCATAAGAAAGAAATGGCACTGAAACACAAAATGATGGTGATGGTGGTAAGCCTGCTGTTGTTAGCTCTTCTTAAAACTTTTGGGGATATGGCACACAAATTTTCCCTCAATTATTTCCTAGTACAGAACTTCTAGGTATTCCTTACCTACCAGCTGGTTCCACTGTATAGTCACTTATTACTAGTCTAAACTTCAAGTTAAGAGGTAGTCTTTGCTTCCTCTGGTTAGCCACCTCAGAAACTGCCATAATACAGGGAGGCAATCTCTCTCTCATTCATTAAAGGTACAGTCTAAAGCAAACCTATATATAGGGAAGTAATACACCTGTTTATAGTTATACAGGGTGCGAGGCCAATTACTCTTCCTTTTATCAGGTTTTCCCCCCTACTCCCGTATGTGTCACATCTCCATTTGTGTTCATTCTGTCTAAGAGTTCTAAGTTTGATATTAACATTACTAATAACAATGATAATGATACTGAGTTCCTTAACTGTGTTATGTGTTAAGAGTGTTATGTGTCTAGTTGTTGGGATGCTTCAATATTTCCTCTGGCTGTGATTGCCGGGATTCCAAAATTCATTCCAGTCCCAGTGACCTTAATACATAGTGGAATTTCCTACCCGTGAAAGCAAAAAGAGATTTTGGTATCTCAACCATTATAGCCATCACTGTTGCTGCGGCGGTTGCTGCAGCTGCTGCCACTGCTGCTGGACTTGCCCTAGGAACTGCTATTCCTACTGCTCACCGCTCAACAATCTGTCACAAGCCACTGCCGAAGCATTGACAGCGCAGGAAAACATCAATGCACATCTCGCCATGGGAATCCTGATTCTAACCAAAGAGTGAACTTACTACAAGAACAAGTGGACATGTTGACTGTTACCACACAGATGGGCTGTCTAGTGCACACCCAAGCACTATGCATTACCCGATACCCTATTCTAATATTACTGCTGCTGCCAATCTGTCCAAACAGCTTGGTAGCATGCTTAATGGGACATGGACTAAAGAATTTACTAATTTAACTACCCTATTGAGAAATTCTATATTTGTGGTAAATAGTACTCAGGTCAAGGTCCCGGGTATGCCAGAAGCCATTAGTTTCTTACAGTCAGCGTTACAATTTGGTAACAATGGATGGGAAGTTTTGCTATGATGGGATTTTTGTTCTTGCTGTTATTATTGCTGCTCAGATATCTGTTGTCTCTAAGGAGTCATCAAAGACGGCAAGCCTTAGTGGTGCGGCAAGCCCTTATGGCCATGGACCAAGGCTCTGATCCTCAGATTGGCTCTCCCAATTACAGGACTGGTAGTCAATGATGGGTAAGCACAGGGTGGACTTTATACCAACCTAAGACAGGGATCAAAGCATGCCAACAGCTCTTTGACTCCCAATGACGGGTAAGGATAAAGTCTGACTCTGGCACCTAAGACAGGCACAGTCGCTGTCCTTTTCTTTTTATAACAAAAAGGGGGAGCTGTTGAGGGCCATCTTGGACAAGATGGTGCCTGGCAATGAGCCAAAGGGCACTGGGTACCAAAATAAGGAAGTACCCATAAGGTTGCTTCCTACTAGTTCCTTGGAGACTTATGACGTGTTGACACCAGGCTCTAGGATTGGCTATCTAATATCATGCCGCACGTGGACAGCTCGTGATCCATATAGTGCTATGCTGACATTCCTCTGCATGCTCTCCTGTGTGAGAGAAAGCTTTGCTATAATTGGCTGATAAGCTAGGAGCTTGGGGGAGGAGAGAGGGAGAGGGAAGAAGAAGGGAGATAGTGGCAGATCAAAGGAGGCAGAAAAACAGGGAGGACGCAATAAATCTGGTCAACTAAAGATTGGTGGTGTCTCCTTTCTCCGTGCCGATTCTGCTGGACGGAACACTTAACCACTTTAACACACACTTTTCAGTTCATTAGTTCGAGAAATATTTAAAGAGTGCTTAGTATGTGCTAAGAACTATCCCAGATAACGAGGCTACCCAGTGACCAAAACTGACAAGTACACTACCATTAAAATGAACTTACTGGGCTGGGGGTGCAGCTTAGTAATAGCACTTACCCTACATGGGTGAAGCCCTGAGGGTCTATCCCCCAGTGCAGCCAAAAACAAACAAGCAAAACCAAAAATTAAAAGGCAAATAAAAACATACTCTAGGGTGTATGATGGGAGTTGGGGACTGAGAGAGGTGGAAGGGCAGGCAGAAGGAACTAAATAACTTGTCAAAAGTACAGGGATAGGGTGGGCAGCAGGACCACCGTGTGCCTTACTGATGAGTTCATGTTTGAACAGAGATCTGAAGAGAGTAAGAGCTCTGTTCCAAGGGAACAATACATTAATGCAGGAACTTGCTTGGTAACTGGTTAGAGGAAGCTAAAAGTGAGATGTAAGAGATGAGAAAGAGTCAGATGTGTGTGTGTGTGTGAGAGAGAGGGTGTGTTCATGTGTGAGGAAGGGTGTGAGGGTCTGTGAAGAGGGCCATTGTCATGAGTACCTTGAAGCTTTCTGAGGAGAAATGAAAAATCATTGGAAGATTGGGTGCAGGGATATTTAAGAGAATCACTATGTCAATTACATTGAGAAAAGACTGAGGCAAGGAGTGGCAAAAGTGGGAAACCAAATTATAAGCATGTTGCAAATAAAACGTTTGGAATCAGTGCCCACAGTGAACCTGGTTGGAAAACATTGGTTTCTGGTTGTATTTCAAAGGTAGCATCAAATGAATATGATAATAGAAAAATGAGAAAGAGAGAAGCCAAAAGTAACCTTAGATTTCTCACCTGAACATCTAGAAGGTTGGAGTTGCATTAGTTCAGATGAGAAAGAACATGGAAGAGGGTTTTCTTGAAATAAGGGACACTTTGTAAATCCAATCATGGTTTTAATTTTCTATACTATGGGCAAATATTTTTGAAAGAAAAATTGAACATTTTTATTGCCTTCTGGTTTGGGATGTTTTATAATATTTTATGGTTTTTTATTTGTTAGGCACTATAATGGTATGTATTCAAACCATCTGAATAGTCTGAAAATTCTTCCCTAGCATGAAATTTGTGCAGGTTTAGATTTTCTTGTATTTTCACTGGGACAATAGTAAGCTTTCAATCATTTAAAGTGCCACTGAAATATTTCAAATTCAGTTTACATGAAGTAATTATATATTTTTAAAAAATTTATCATTAATATTTACTAGCTGACATATGCCTTTTGATTAGAAAATCAAAAAATAGAAGATAAATAAAAGAATATTTTTCAGTTACTCCTCTGAAAGGGCATTGCTATCCAAATTATATAAAGAACCCAAAAACTTTTTAAAAAATACCCTCAAATATCCTAATCAATAAATGGGCAAATGATCTAAACAGACTTTTCTCAAAAGAAGAAATGCAAATAGTCAACAATTATATGACAAAATTTAAACATCCTTAGTGATCAGGGAAATACATATCACAGCTACACTGAAATTTCATCTCACTCCAATTAGATTGTCAATCATAAAGGACACAAATCTCAGTCATTGCTAGCAAGGACTTGGAGAAAATGCAAAGTTATACATATCGTTGGTGGAACTGCAAATTAGTATGACCACCTTGGAAAGCTGTATGGAGATTCCTCAAATGACTAGGATCCTCCATATAATCTAGCTATCCACACTGTTCAACATTTAACCTAGAGAACTAAAATCAGCAAACTATTGTTATACATATATATCGATGTTAATAGTAGTGCAAGTAACAGCAGTCCAGTTACAGCCAAGCTGCCTGTCAATAGAGGAATAAATAAAGGAAATGTGGTATATAAAGAGAGTGGGGTTTTACTCAGGTATAAAGAAGAATGAAATTATGTCATTTGCTGGTAAATGGATGGACCTGGAGAACATCATGCTAAATGAAATAAGCATCAAATGTCAAGCATCAAATGTCTTCTAAGTGGAAGCTAAAGAAAAAAAGAGGGAGGAAATAAAAAGGAATTTTAAAAAAGAGATCTCATGAAAATAGAAGGGAGACTAATAGAGTAAAGGAAGTTCAAGGGGGGAGAGGAAAAATGGGGAAGTGCTGAGGAATGAAGTCTATCAAAGTGTGCTACATCCATGTCTGACTCTATCACAGTGAATCTGACTTATATGTGCAATTATGATGTCCTAATTACAATAATAATTATAGTAATAGTAGAAGGGAGATCAGTACAGTAGAGCAAGTGGTTCAGGAGAGTGGAGTGGGAAAGGGGACACACAGGGGAATGAGATTGATCTAATCATGTTATGTTCATGTGCAAATATCACATAGTGAGTCTCACTATTATAATTACAATGCCCTTCCCCCCAAAAAGAAAAAGGATTCTTAAGAGTTTAAGCTTTTAAATGTTAAGGAATAATGTTGTACAGGGGCATTTTAGTCAGGACAAGAAGAAAATGAAGGGAAAGAAGAGTAAGAAATGGGAAACGGGGTTGTTGTCAGGCCTCAGCTGATCTGAGAGGCCATGATCAATTTAAGGTAGTGATTCACTGCCTCTTGGGGGTCAGATCTGCCTTTCTAAATTTGTTGTCAACTACAGAGTCTATCCTCATAAGAAATGCCCTAACATTCAAACTTTTGCTTACAATTTTAGAAAATTCAGGGATTCCCAGAGACCTCCAAGTGTGCATGTCTACATATTTAGGAGTAAATCTGAAATGCTCCAGTTTGTAGATTCCTTCTCTAGAATTGAACCAATACAAAGTCAATAGTAGAAGAATGCTAACGATGAAAACCATTCGAGCTTTTACTAACCTTCAGAAAATGTCCATCTTTTCATTATAGAAGAGTGTAGGTGGAGGGGGCGGTTGCATGTAGCCAAAATGATGAACACTTTATATAAGAGCTTTTATTGTAGAGATGAGGGCCAAAAAAAATGGAATCTTCTGTTCCAGAAGACTAGTCTTCCATCCTCTGCCCCACTCCCTGTCCCCAATTATTTTGAGATGCTTAATACATTTATTATGAATAAAACATTGGTGTGAAGCAACTTTATGGGCACTTAAAATAATGTCAAATACAGAAACTTATTAGTAAAAAGAATCTCACTGAACAATTTTTCTTCCTTTTTGTCTACTGCTTATGTATTTTGAATACTAAGTGTTCTAAGATGAAGAACCTGTAAAACTTCCCTACTTACGACTCTATTCCTTGGGTCTTAGCTTGTGGTGAATGATATCTAGCAGTTTAATTAAAATAAAAGATTAATGAATGTATATTTTCATTTCTCTAGTGATGAAAATGTTAGATATGGTGGCATAGCATGAAGATTTTTTTTATTTTTTATTTTTACATACTGCAGTTTGATTCATTGTACACAAGTGGGGTACATCATTTCATTTCTATGGTTGTACATGATGTAGATTCACACCATTTGTGTAATCATACATGTACATAGGCCACTGATGTCTGTCTCACTCCACCATCTTTCATACCCCCACCCACTCCCCATCTCATTTCCCTCTACATCATCCAAAGTTCCTCCATTCTTCTCTTAACCCCCACAGCAATCCCCATTATGTATCATCATCCACTTATCAGGGAAAACTTTCAGCCTTTGGTTTTTTGGAATTGGCTTATTTCACTTAGCATGATATTCTCCAATTCCATCCACTTACCTGTAAATGCCATAATTTTATTCTTCTTTATGTAGAGTCTCTACATTGCCAAATTCTAACAGACATTTCAAGATTCTCTCCACCCTAGATATCCATTTCTGAATCATAAATTCCCATCTCTTTTACTATAAAAGCTAAAAGCTCTTATATAAAGTATTCATCATTTTGACTACATGCAACCACCCCTCCACCTACAGTCTTTTATAATGAAAAGACAATCATTTTCTGAAGGTTAGTAAAAGCTTGAATGGTTTTCATTGGTAGCATTCTTTCTACTATTGATTTTGTATTGGTTCAATTCTATCAACAGAAAATAGGTCACCAGCCATAGTAGGGGTCCTGAAAGGTAATGTTCTGTCTCCTTTCCTATCCATTTCTCTTTGGGGAACAAGATACCAGCAGAAATTTAATTTCCAGTTAAAACCCCTGTAGTCATATCTGACCCAGTCATGTATTCAAGGCCTCATCACTCATTGCATCAATGATGTGGCATACGACTGTTCCTGTTTTCCTTGATTCTTGCCATCAAGGGCTCCAGTCACCCTAAAGCACATTCACAGTGTGCATCCAGAAAAGTCACGACCTGCCCTTTTGAAGCAGCTGCTCCTGGAAGATTAGCTCCTATTAATCCCGAGTGTTGTTCTATCCTCATAATTTTTACTGTTACTTCTAAATTTTTCACATAACTCTCTAATGACAACTTGAGACAATTGCTTTCACTGGCATCATCTACCAAGATGACCTCAGAGAGCAGGTAGTGTGGGGAGTGATTTACAACACTAAACAGTTCTAGGGGTAGTGCTCCAAGCTTCATGATAAAGCACAATGACTACCCTTGCATCTGGAAGTTCTTCAGGATAGACTTTTGTCTTGCATCCTCCCATCTTACATATGGCAGACTTCTATTAAGGGCAGTCAAATCACAGACCATGAGGTTAAACTGATTGATTTTGAACAGTTCTTTCATTTTCTCCTGGTCATCCTTAGGAATCAGCACAGCCTTTCCCATTTCTCCTGGGCCTTCCTGGTTTCTTGAAATAACAGCCCTCAGTGCAGGCAACAGGGACCTCTCCTTCTTGTCATCACACTTATTATGTTCACTGAAGTACAGTAGAAAGAAGACATCCACAAGGACCCACATCTGTGAAGTGGCCAGAACCACCTTGCAGTAAACCAATCTCCTCATGTTTTTACTTGATTTCTAGTTAACACAAGATTGAAGGTAAATGCTCCTGTGATGAATCCAAGCCACAGAGGTAAACTCCAGGTTGAAAGCAGGATGCATCCCATGTATGTAGTGTTTAGAAATTTCAAAATGACTTGAAAACATTCATCCTCAAAATACCTCAACAAAAATGCATCTGCTATCGTGGCCAAGGATTACATGAAGAAAGAAAGGGCAGTCCACACCTTGATTCAGCCTCCCATCAAACCCTGAGAGGAAGCGATCAAGTGCGCAGGAATGCACTGCTTAACACGCCAACGCTAACCTGGATCCCACGCTGGCCCTAGAGAGTGCCGCTCTGTGTGCAGTCCCAGCTCCTGCCCGCGCTCTCTGCACACTTCTTCCCAATCAGAGCAGCCTTCTCTGGCCTCTGTCAGCCCCAGAGAGGCGCCCTCACAGCGCAGGAGCGGGCTGAGCACCGCCAGTGTGGGCGCCCAGGCTGAGGAGGCACGAAGACCCAGTGAGGAGTCCTAGCACATTGTGACCTCAGCAGAGCCACCCTGCCTCTCGCTTTGTTTTTAAATGAAATGCTTGTGTTTGAAGACTTGATTCTAATTGTTTTAAATCATAAAAGAGGCGATAAAACCTACTACTTTCTGATTAAAAACTCAATTCATGGGTTGGGGTATCGCTCAGTTGGTAGAGTGTTTGACTCAAAAGTACAAGGCCCTGGGTTTAATTCCCAGCACCACACACACACAAACTCAATTCATTAATTATAAGGTATTATGCACTTTAAACTCTTGATTAAATAAGTCAAAAGAACCAAGTTTCCTTTTCCCACTTTGGTGAATTAATCAAGTGATGGAAACAGCTTCATTTTCTTCACTTAGCATTTCAAATATAAACTGATAAAAAAAATTAGTCTGGGTTGGTTCCACAATCTAGTTATTGTGAATTGAGCTGCTATAGACATTGATGTGACTGTGTCACTGTAGCATGCTGATTTTAAGTCCTTTGGGTATAGGACAAGGAGTAGGATAGCTGGGTCAAATGGTGGTTCCATTCCAAGTTTTCTAAGGAATCTCCACATGGCTTTCCACAGTGGCTGCACTACAAATAGTGTGACTCCACTTCCTGTACAACCAGAGAAATTAAATTCGTACCCCATTCGTGTACAATGAATCAGCATTTTTAAAAAAAATAGTCTGCCTGTGCTACGAATATGTCCAAGCAGTCATTGGTATTTTCCTTTTATATAAAGAGTAATTATAAAGTATTCATAGCCACCTTTCTTGGCTTTCTCTCCTCCCTTCTTCCCTCCCTTTTTTCCCTTCCTTCCTTTCTTCCTTCCCCTCCCTCCCTCCCTCTTTCTCTTTCCCCCTCCTACTCCTCCTTTTTCTTCTCTCTCTCTCTCTCTCTCTCTCTCTCTCTCTCTCTCTCTCTCTCTCAGCTTACAGGTGAAATTTCATAGAGTCTAACTTCTTAATGTCCATACATTGCCATCTGGGGTTTTGACCAGGTGGTCCTGGTAGGTGGAGAGATGGATGGGATTGTGAGCTGTGGGGAAGGAGCTGGTGACAGGTGGAGCTGAACCAGACATCCCACGAGTCCCTGGACATCGCCTAGCCTGTTCCTCCACACAATCACATCAGTGATGACCATTAGTTATCATCTCTTCTAAACCCCTCTGTCCTGTGCGGTCTCACTCTTGCCTCACAATGCCTGTTCTCCTGCTTTGCCTCCTCCTTTCCCAGTTCTGCTTCTGCACCCGCCAGTTTACAGTGTTGAAGTGAACAAGTGCACTGGTAGTAGGTCAATTCAGTTCGAGAGCTCTTTTGAGGTCATCAGATCTGGGATGGGATGTGAGGTTCTCCAGGCCTTTGGGGTCAGGGGACTCTCTTTCCTTGGTCTGCTCTCTGGTTTGGCGCCCAGGAGAGCAGCATCAAGGGCCCTTACATGCTGATGCACTTCATGGCTAAGCTAGGTCCGGCAGTCTCATCTGGGAGGATGAGAAGGGTGCAGGAGAGATGCATGTGCCATTCAGGACTGGGAGGCCTGTGCCCAAGGACCATCAAGTCAGGCAGTGTGAGTGGCATCGCTCCTGGGATCATGGCACACAGACCCATGCCTCCTTCTCCTGAAACTTCAGTGACAGACAGCTACTCTGTCTACAGCAGTCCAGCAAGTGTGCCTAGCCCTATGGGATCAGTTCTCCAAAGGACTTACATGGGTCAGAGAGAAGATAATTTGAGTTTTTCTTGACAGGCATTTTCTAATTTAGTAACCCCAGTACTTAATTTTACTTGGGAAAATGTAAATTTGATGTCGTTGGGTGAGAACTGAGAAATTCCTTTATCAGAATGTTGGCAGAATAGGAGATAAGTACATTACTATGCTATTCCTGAGTATTGGCTCAAAAATAGCAATATGATAAAAATAAAATGTTAAAATGATAATCAGCCAGGTGTGGTGGTGCAGGCCTGAAATCCCAGTGGATCCAGATACTGAGGCAGGAGGATTGAGAGTTCATAGCCAGATTCAGCAAAATTGAGACACTAAGCTACTCAGTGAGACACTGTCTCTAAATAAAATACAAAATAGGTCTGGGAATGAGGCTCAGTTGTTGAGTTCCCCCGAATTCAATCACCAGTAACCCCCCCAAAAAATAATAACCAAAGTACAATGGGAAAAAAGAAGTATTTTAGACCCTTCTTCTTTTATTAATAAGGAAAATCAAAGATATACTAATTAGAAAGTCTACTGATGAACAAATATGTATAGCACTTGTCATATTCAATCAGAAGAACTAAAATTCAGAGGTAAAATGTAACATCTGGAATATTAACTTTAGTGGTAGTAGGAAGTATCAAAATATATTTTATTAACAAACTTGAAAAACTCATAACTGACCTCTAAAAATAGCAACAAATAAAAAGATAAATCAGTGATTGGTGTATATGTCTAGGGCATGTGAAATTTATCCTTATTAATATAACCATGTTCCTAAATCAAGGAATGAAGGTTTACATCCAAACAAATGGCTGTTACACAGCTTCTAACAAGCCAACATTTTCAGTTCATGACATCTACGACACAGTCCTTGAACCTCATACCCCTTATCCATTCTAACTGCACTTTAGAGGAGTCAGGGTACCATAGGATCTCCTCTAAGGAGCACCACTGCATAAGTGTTCAGGTCTCTGCAGCAAACTAACTTTCAGGCTTTGGGCAAATTATTAAATTCCTCGGTCTTCTCACTTATAAAATAGAAATAATACCTCAGAGGAATTTTGTGAGGATGAATTAGAATAGCTTGTATGACATATAAAATAAACTTAAACTATTTTAAAGTTACAGTTCTGTAGCATTAAGCACAGTCACATTGTTGTGCATCCATTACCACAGGTGTGTTGGAAGTACTCAAGACTCAGTGCACAGGAACTTCGCCATGAATGACTGCTAAAATAATGCTAATTAGTGTCATCTTATTCTATCTTGAATCCGTGTAAATTATTTAGCCCTAAACAGAAACCAAATCATAGTTATTTCCGCTGAACTACTCCTATTCTGAGAAAATCTAGTTTCAATTGTTAAGCTATAAACTATATTTCCAGCTTTCAATTTCTTCATTTAAGTGAGTGACATAAACATAAAAACATTAGAAGTCAACACATTGAGCTTACAAATGCCTATCACTGTTCTAAGAATGTTATAGGTATAATCCTTCTAAGAGGTATATACAGTAACATTCACATTTAATAGCTGAGTACACAGATATTAGGAAATTTACACAAAGTCACCAGTTGATAAATGGCAAGGCACAGAACTGCATTCAAACAACTGAGTTCTAGATCTGTGCTCTTAAACATTCTGCCATACTGCCTCTAGTTATATACCACCCACTTGATTATGAAAGGATGCCAGATGTTAAGGTTGACAGAGACTTTGAGTTTTTCAGAAGCTTTAATATCCATTATTTCATCATCCTAGAGATGATGAAAAGCAATTACACCCACTCTACAGATGAAAAAAAATTAAGTAATTTGTTCAAGGTCAACAGAAACATATAGGAGAGACCTGGAACTTAGCTTGGCCATGTAATAGCTGTGTGATTCTCTAATATCCTTCAGTCAATTATGATAGAAAGAAACCAATAACATCTCTTGCAAGAAGCAAAAGTATATGGAAAGCATCGAGCATAGAGTTTTGTGTAGAAAGTATTCAACAAATATTAATACCCCTTTTCTCTTATTTAAGAGGGTTTTGAGGTCTAAGCTATTTTCTTAATAATTCTAAGCTATCATTTTTCCACTTGCTTTCTCGTACAATTGTAAACTAGAGTTTTCAAAGGTTGCATGACATGTGAGTTAACAAAAGAGATGCAAAAGTAGGTTTGAGAATCCAGCTGTCTTTTTTTTAAGGAAGACATTAAAGAAATTTGCAAAAGGTAATGCCACTCTGCCACTAAAGAGAATATCAATAGGCAACTATTCACTATTTTTTGTTTTAGAAAAGTTATTTTTTATAAATATATTAAGTTAACATATAATAAATTTGTTATTGCTATTTTTAATGAGTTAAAAACTTTAAAATTTCTCCACTTTGATTTCTGAAATAGTAAAATTTGATAGATATAATACAAATGTTTTGTGGGAGGTTGAAACAATTTATATATATGTATATATATAATTTAGATATAATTTATATGTAGTAATGTACATACACTTTTAAGACATGCCTCAATTTTTATTATCCCAGAAATGCAAGGTTGATTTAATTATAAAACATATTAACATGAAGAGATGGAAATAAGGCCATATACATATGTACACACCTCTATTTGCAAAAATAAACACTAGAATAAGCAGAATTAATAAAAGTGGTTACCAATAGCAACTGGAAAAAGCAAAGGGACAGAGGCTTCAGAGATATGTGAGCATATTACTGATTTTATGTTAACCACAACCTTAACTCAATTAATATAATTCATCACATCAGCATAGTGAAAGTATAAATTAAAATGATCATTCCAACAAATGCAGAAAACTCATTTGATAATCAATGTCTAAGAAAAACTTAGCAAACTAGAACTAAAAGAGAACCTTGTTGATCTGATGAAACATGTTTATTAAAAACTGTAAAATATATCACACTTATTTGTGAAATTTAAATTATTCCTAGATAAGGAACAAGGCCCAAATATCCAATATTACACCTATTCATCATTGTATTGAAGATCCTATCCAGAACAGTGAGGCAAGAAAAATCAAATAGCAGGTATTATGATTGGAAAGAAACAAAATTTGTCCATCTTCCCAGATAATATGATCACATGTATAGAATAATTCTACAAATAAATCATTAGAATATGTAAGAGAATTTAGCAGATAGTTTAATATAAAAACCACTATGAAAAAGTTAATCAAATTCCTATACATAATTAGAAAACAAAACTGAAAAACATCTTTAAAATACCATAAAATTATAAAATATCTAAAAATAAATTTCATAATGTAAACATTATTTTAGGAAAAAGATTATGAAATATTATTGTGAAGCAAAAAAAGCCTAAAGAAATGGATCAGAATACTTCTTATTGTAATGGTATTAATTCTTGTGTGTATTGGTTTAAAAATTCAATACAATATTCAAAATATACTCCCAAAATCCTGAAAAAGGTTTTTATAGTTCTATTTACAAAATGTAAAGAATAAAGCTGACTGAGATACTCTGGTAGAAGAACAAAGTATAAGGACCTGCTCTACCAGTATTAAAAGCTACGGTTAACTGAGAAAACATCTTGTTCATAAAGGAATATACTACAAAATTATAGAGAAGAGTCAAGAAACAAGCTCACAAACACTTGGTAGATAACATATGGCACAGCAGATCCAAATATAGAGGGCTTTATTTTTTTTTTGTAGACAAGTTCCAGCTAAATTTACCTTCCTAGTCTTGAACTTACAAATTTCCTGCCTTAGCCTTTGACGTCACTGGGATTACAGGTATGCACCACCATCCCTGGCCAAAGGTGTTCTTTTCAATAAATTCTGCTACAGAAACTTCTGATCTGTATGGGGAAAAATGAAATAGATCCCTACTTCCACTTAACAAAAATTGACACTAAGTGGAAAAAGATCAAAAAGCTCAAACCATAAACCATAAACAAAAAGAATTGATAAATCTTAGCATGCTAAAATCATCATCCAAGTAATGATTTTTTTATAAAAAGAAAAATAGCAATGAGAAGATATTGGAAACCCATATAAAACAACATATAAGTGAAAAACAAATACATGGAAAACGCCTGTAAATTAATGAGAACAAAAAGATACACCATCTAATAGAAAATGTGCAAAAGACCTGACAGGGTACTCCATAAAAATAGGAAATACAATAGATACTCAAAGTTATAAGTAACCAGAGAAATGCAAATGAAAACCACAATAAGATACCATTCATTAAATACCCATGAGATTGACAAAACTTAAAAACTCTATAATAGCAAGTGGTGGTGAAGATATAGAGCACTAGAAATTCATACTCTTTATGATGATGTAAATGGTACAACCACATTGGAAAACATTTGGGAACATCCAGCACTACTGAAAACAGGCATAGTCTCTGACCCAGCAATTTCACTCCTAGATTCACAGACCATTAAAAAAATACAAGTAACCACATACCAGGACACATAAATGAAAATTTTATACCTACACTATAATAGTGCAATGCTCCAAAAATGTTCAGCTGTGACAATAATTCAACAAGTTACTTGTGGCATATTCATAAAATGGACTTCAATACAATAATGAAAATGAACCACATTCAATGGATGAATATCACAAACATTTAAAAAAGAAGCAAAACTCAAAAGAATGCATAATAAAAAAAATACCAATAGCGTGAAGTTCAAGTAAATTTAGAAATGCATACGTACCTGGTGAAAGTATAAAGATAAGCAAGGACACTACCCTAAAGTCAGGATAATGTGTACCTAAGGGGGACAGAGATGGTTGTAAGTGGAAAAGGACATGAGTGGTGTCAATATTGCTAGTAATATTCTACTTCTTACCTGGGTGGTGGTTATATCACTATTTGCTCTATATTTGTTATTGTGCATGTTTTTACACACTTTCAGAATGTGTTCATTACAATAATAAGAGGAATAAGAAAGGAAAAATCTTAATACAAGAGATCTTCATTATCAAAATATATGTTATACAGCTAGGTGCAATGGCACATGCCAGTAATCCTAGAGACTTGGGAGGCTGAGGCAGGAGGCTCACAAGTTAGAGACCTGCCTCAGCAATTTAGCAAGACCTTCAGCAACTTGGCAAGACTCTGTCTGAAAATAAAAAAAAATAAAATTGTGGGTGTGGTTCAGAGGTAAAGCTCCCCTGAGTGCAATTCCCAGTATCAGAACAATTTTTGTTATCCCAGTGCCAGCAACTCTAAGGCTTAGGGAGCAAAAGTCATCATGCTATGACAACATGTACTAATGTACTGATCACTAAATGTTGATCACACAAACTTCTCAACTTGATTAACAACAAGTTTCTCTCCCTTGTTGTAAGCATTCACAAAACAAATACATCTGCAAATTCATTCCTTCAACAAACATTTACTCAATTCTACTACTTGCCAAACACTGTTCTTAGGGTACCAGCAAGGTCCAAGATAAGCAAAAGTCCAGACAGAGAACCTGAGAACCTTCATTTCTACGCCCATTTGGCCCTTGCCCTCTACTCTCCTACCAAGTTTCACACACAATGAACAGAAAGCAGCAATCCAAAGCACACAGTCATTAGGAAAATCACTACCCTAGGGAGTCTTCCTTGCAGAGGAATCACCGCTTGGATTCATTTGACAAAATCATGTTTTCCTGTTTCTAAGTAGGAAGAGATCTCCTTACCAAGAACTCTTAGTCAAGGTACTAGTTTTAACAATGGTGATGCCTTGGAGACTGGCCAAAGTGGTGGTCATAAACTTTCAGGGGATGCTTTGCCTGGGATCCAGAGACCAGAGGCTTGTGATTTTTCAGAAATTATACACTAGATTTTGTATGTACTGTATTTTTTCTCAGATTTAAGTTCATACCTTCATGTGATTCTCAAAGTTGTTCAACCAAGAAAGATGAATAAAACCAGCTCCCAACAAGTTGAAGAGTCTAGCTTTTGAAGGACAAATCCATGTAGTCACTAGGTCATCTCAATTGCAACCCAGCTGTCCTGACCCCTAGGCCTGAGATTTCAATGTCCAACATTTACTCTTGGTTCTTGGAAGGCTTCATCTAGAGTGGAGAGCTGGTGGTCCTGGTGAATACTGAACTGGGCACAGATGAGTTGCCTGTCTTACTGGCAATAGGTGCTCAAATCAAGCCCATGGTCTGGGCACTTTCTCTTGCTCACTCTCTCTGCTTCCATTTCTATTTCTGGGTCAAATTTGCTTTCTGCCTTGGTTTCTCCTGCGGCCTCAGCCTCTCCTGGTTGTCTTCCTCTGCCTGGTTTTCTTACTCCTCCTCCATTTCCTTCTCACTGTCCTCTTCACTGTCCTCCTCTGACTTGCTCTCTCTACCCACCTGACTTTCTACCTCCCCCTCCTGCTCCACCTTGGCCAACCTCTTCCTTCCCAGTCCTTCCTTCTGGCTCTCGAGGTCTAAACCTCGGTACCATGGATGTGCCTGGCCAGGCAGTTAGGAGGAACTTCTGCCCGTGCACCTCGGTGTGGTGGCACCAGGAGCAGAAGCCATATTCTCTGCACCCTTCTTTGGCTGGAGCCTCATAGGGTTCTCGCTCCTCACATACGCCGTCCTGAGGCAGCTCCTCAAAGGCCAGGTGGGTGCTGTGCCACTTCGAGTTCTCAGGGCCTGCGGGCTCCTTGCTTCCCTTCCCTGGGCGCGGATCCCCTGCCCAACTGGGCAGTGTGGTCTTGGAGCATGGAGCACGGGTCCTTCCGTATGCTCTGCCTGTGTGTGTCTTGTGGGACTTGAAGACATGGCCTGGTGCATGGTAAGCATGTGCTCTAACCTAGAGTCGCACCCCAACCCTATGTCTAGCTTTTTTCTCTCAGCATGTTTGCGAGACTCATACAGATGTTTGTTTTTTTGCACTAGTAGTTTACTTTTTATTGCTGGTAATGATCCATTGTATGATTATATCACAAAATGTCTTGTTTTTCTGTTGATGGATATTTGTATTTTGTCCAATTTTTAGCTATCAGGAATAATGCTGCCAGCAAGATTCTTGTCACTCACGGACAGTGAACTAATTTTTCTTGAGCATGTGGTTGTAATCTTGGGTCAGTGTATGTTATGGTTTTATAAGGAACTAAAAAATAATATGCATGAGAATTCCAGTTTCTCTGTATCTTCAGCAACAGTTGATAATGACCATTTAAATTTATTAACCATTTTGCTGAACATCGGCCTGTGGTTTTAAAATGCATTTTTGGTAGTATTCTGAACACCCCTTGGAATGCATGTTGGTCATTAAAATGTCTTTTGTGAAATGCTTGTTCAAGTCTTGTGCTCATTTTAACATTGAAATGTCTTTCGCTTATTGAATTGTAAGGTTTATTTGTATATTTTGTATAGATATTATGTATCAATTTATAGTTGATGTATTTACAGTCTTAATGATGTCTTTTGATAATGAGATAGATGTTCAGGATTTTAGTTAGCTCTGATTTATCAATTTTCTGTTTTGGTTTAATGCATTGTGTGAAATAAGAAATTTTACCTATCCAAGTCCAATGTCAGGAAAATATTCTGTTTTAATTTAGAAGCTTGATTGTTTTAGTTTTTGAATATAGGTGTAGGATAAACCTAAAGAGCAAATTTCTGTGTATAGCTTGGTTTAGGATAAAGGTTTATTATTTTCCATGCATGTCTCATTTCCACCATTTTTAAAAAGACCATCTTCCCCTATGTAATTGCAGGGATAATTTTAGAGGTAAATCAAGAAAACAGAGTATTTTCCTTCCTTAGTGTGCTTTTGATTTCCATAAAACACCCACTCTAAGGGACAAGCACAGTAGCAACAGAATATTAGAGACTGAAAGGGGCTGGTTATTTTGAGAAAATGATTTGTGTCTTTTTCTTGAAGCAAGCTCATTCTAAAACAGCAGAAAAAGACCCAACCACATTTAGACACAAGCAAGTAAGCAAGCCCAACACCTAGGGAGGTGCTGGTCACTGCATCCTATTAGGTGGAGTGAAAGCAAAAGGGAACTTTTATTTTGGGGAGTCAGTCTTGTAAAGTTCCTACATTTTAAATCAAACTTTTTGTATTTTTAAATCTCACTGCTGTCACTAAATGACTGACTGGCTGCCTCTGGGTTCGTCAAGGATTTTCATGGATCTAGATTTCCTCACCTAGAGGTGAGTAAAATTAGATATTTGGACTAGATGACATTTAAATTTCCTCCAACTTCTAAAATTTTGTGATCTTTTCCTAGACATTGATTTTTTTCTTTTTTAGTGCTTTTCCTTTGGTTCAGCAAATATTTATTGAGCCCCTATTTTGTTCACATACTGTGACACAAAGACACATGTTATGTGATTTAATTTATAAGAACTGTTCAAAATAGACAAATTAACAGATGAAAGGTAGATTAGTTGTTTCTTGGGGATAAGAGTAGATGACAGTGTGATGACTAATGGGCCTGCAGTTTCTTTTAGGAATGATACAAATGTTCTGGAATTTGATAGTGGTGATGGTAGAATGGCAAAGAATGAAATAGGTACATAAAACATTGCCCTTATTTTATCTCACGGTGTATGGTTAGTATATAAAGACAACTGTGGTAAAGTATACTTTGCAATGGGCACATAATCTGGGTTTGATTGTATTGATAGTGGGAATTTTTTTTGGTTGAGGTGATTGAACTCAGGGACAGTCAACTAGAAGTATCTCTATTGATTTTGTATGCAGATGGCTTCTCTGTTGGTGACAGGGGTATATTGAAATTGTTGAGTATTGTTGAATTGGGGTCTGAGACCGAATATTAAGAAGTATTTGTTTCATGTAATTAGTTGCACTGACATTTTGGCACCAATATTTACTATTATTACAACTTCCTCTTGGATTGTTCCCTTTATCCATATGTAGTGACATTCCTGTCTCCTCTCACTAATTTTGGCTCGAAAATCTGCTTTGTTAGACATGATAATAGCTTTCCCCCACTTGTTTTTTTGACTCCATTTGCATGAAATATCTTTTTCTATCCTTTTACTTCCAGTGGATATCTTTGTTTATTAGATGAATTTCTTGTAGACAGCCAATTGTTCAATCTTGGTTTTGAATCTATTCTGCCAATCTAATTCTTTTAATTGGAGAGTTGAGAACCTTTATATTCAGAGTTACTATGGAGAGAAGTTTAATGTTTTCTGTCACTTTGCTTTGTTTTATGTGTTTAACTCAGTCTTAATTTTCATTTCTTACATGCATTTCTTGTGAGCTTCATCTATTTGAGGGTTCTGGAGTTGTATTTTTTAGGTTTTCTCTGTGCACACTGCTGTAGTGCCATTATAATGGATATGATGTTTTTTGTTTATCTTTATCTTGGACAGTTTTAATTTCTACTTTGAATCTGAATCATAGCTTTTCTGGATATAGAAATCTTGACTGGTAATTGCTTCCTTCAGAGCTTGGATTGTCTCATTCTAAATCCTGGCTTTTACAGTCTGAGTTAAAAAAGTACTACATGGGCCTTAATGGTTTGCCTCTAAGTGTGATCTAATATTTTTTCTCTTGCAGTCTTTAATGTTCTATTCTTATTCCTAAGTTAGCCATTTTGATGATGGTGTGTCTTGGAGAGTTCTTTTGTTATCTTGTCTATTGGAGTTCTGTATGCCTTCTGAATATGAAAGTCCCTCTGATTCATAAGGTTTGAAAATTTTTCTGCTGTTGTTTCACTGAAAGGTTCTTCATGCCATTAATCTGTATCTCCATGCCTTCTTTAAGCCCAGTGACTCTTAAGTTGGGTCTTTTACTTTTTTTCAAGAGTTCTTGGGTTTTCTGATCAGGGTCTCTTATATTTTTCTTTTTCTTTGATGTTTACTGAGGATTCCAGTTCATATGTGCCTTTTCTTTGAGGCCTGAAATTCAGTTTTCTGTTTAATCTAATCTGTTGGTGACACTGTCAAATGAATTATTTAATGTATTATGCTTTACATTCTGATTGTTTTTAAAGAAAATTCTGTCTTTATTCTCTTTTTAAAATTTCACTTTATTGGTTCTCCTTAGTTATACATGACAGTAGAATTGCATTCTGATAAAATTATGTAAACATAGGATGTATCTACTTCTAATTAGGACCCCATTTTTATTTATGGGTACAGTGATGGGGTTCACTTATGTATTTTCAAAAGTGTACATAGGAAAATTATGTTAGATTTATTCTATTCTTTTTCCTATTTCTATCCCCCCTTCCTTTTATTTCCCCTTTGTCTAATTTGTTTATTTATTCAAATATTTTTTGCATTTCCAATGTTTTTTCTCTTAGTTTGTTTCTTAGATCTTCCTTTAGTTCATTGACAATTTTAGCCATCAATTTTCTGAATTGTTTTTCCAGCATTTCCTCTGTTGTACTGTGTCTGTCACTAAATGAAATGGTATAGACTGTTGTAGATATTTTACTTGGATCCTCTTGCTCAGTCTACTGAGCTGCTGGGAGTACAGTTGTGAACCACTGAACTTGATACTAAATTTTTAATGTAAGCACTCAGAGATAGACTTTCCTCTTAGAACTGCCTTCACAGTGTTGCAGAGCTTCCGATATGTTGCAATCACTATTCTTTTTATTCTAAATCATTTTTTTCTATCCTAATTTTTTAAGAAACCCTTCATTGTTCAAAATTGTATTGTTCAATCCCCATGTTTTATATAGTTTCTGTTAATTTTGGTGTTGATTTCTAATTTCATTTTATTGTGATATAAGTTACATGGAATAAATTTTTTTAATTTTTTATTTTTTGCATTTGCTAATACTTGCATTGGGACCTGAAATATGGTCTCTTTTGGAGACAGTTTCATGAGCAGCTGAGAAGAAAGTGAATTTGGCTATTTTTAGAGGGCATATTGTATAGATACCTGTTGGGTCCATTTGATTTATAATACTTTTAAGGTCTGAAGAGTCTATACTGCTGTTAGCTATGGGTGGGAGAGATGTGTTGAAATCACAGTATTGTTTGCTGGGATCTATATGAGTCATTGAGTAGTGTTTTTTTATGTACTTAAGTGCATGAATATTTACAGCATAAATATTTATTATCATTCTATCTTCTTGTTGGGTTTTTCCCTTTCCCAATATTAAGTGACCTTTTTGTTTTTTCTGATTAATTTTGGCTTAAAATTTGGTTTGTCAGATTTGGGCATAGTTTTTCCTGCTCATTTAGGAGCTCTGTTTTCAAGAAATATCATTTTCAATTTTCCCCTTTCACTTTCAGCATGTGGCTGTCTTTGCCTGTAATATGAGTTTCTCATACACAACATATAATTGGGTTTTGCACTTTAATACATTCTGTCAGTTTGTGTGATTCAATTGGAAAGTTGATATCATTTACATTGTTATTCTACAAAGCCGTTTATTGATTCCTGCCATTTAATTTCTTCTTTTTCTCTTTCCACATTTTTTATTGGTGTTCTATAGTCGTTCATAATGACATTTTATTATATACTCATACATGCACACAATATAATAATGTAATCTGGTTTATTTGATTAACTTCTAATGTTTAGTTTGACCATGTTATTTGCTGAACCAACTCAAGTGAGATTCATCCATTTGTGATCTCTAGACTTTGGTTTTAATTCTTACTGCTTTTATTATTTAAGTATTTTCTGCAGTACCAGCTTTGTGGTCATAAATTAGTTTAGTTTCTGACTCCCATTGGAAGATTTCTACTTCCCTTTTTGATATGAAGGTCAGGTTTGCTGGATATTCTAATCTTTGAAGGTAGATATTTTCTTTCAGAGCTTGGAACACATCATTCCAAGTCCTCTTGGATTTTTAGTTTGTACTGAGAAATCAGAAGTATTTCTGATTTTGCTATTGTATATTGGATATATGTCACTAGCTTTTGATCTTTACTCTTACATCTAAGAGTTTGCCTTGAGTCTCAGGAATATATGGAGCATAATGACTTTGCTAACCTCACATGTGATCATTTTTCTTAATAATAAATATATTGCTGATATGTAAAGCATGTATGTTAGAGGGGTTTCTACAAGTATTATATGCATTAGGTTTTAAGAGTATGATATTTTTCATTTGAATAAAACTTTGACATATTCTTGGCATGTACAGGGCTTCTCTTGAATGCTAAATCTGTGGCGATTTGTAAGGTGTGAACTTGCATTAAAATCTTTGCAATTCTCTTCATTTGTATGTTTTAATCTATTTTAATAACTTCAATACTTTGAAAATGTACAGCTTTGATTAAAACCTTTGCCACATTTATTTTTTTACAACTATTGGCCTTGTTTGCAGTATGAATTCTCTGATTATCAATAAGGTGTGATCTCATAATAAATGCTTTTTACATACTTATCAGGATTCTCTCAAGTATGAATTCTCTGGTGTTGAGTATGTTTTGATCTTCCAATATAAAAACGTTTCCACATCCTTAAAATTTGAAGGGCTTCTCTCCCGTATGGATTCTCTGGTGATCAGTATGTTTTGAAATTTGAGTACAAGTTTTGCCACATTCTCTATATTTGTAAAACTTATCTCCAGTATGAATTTTCTGGTGCTATGTAAGGTATGATCTTTGAATAAAAAATTTCCACATTTTTTGCATTTGACTGTCTTCCCTTCAGTATGAATTCTCTCGTGTTCTGAAAGGTATGACCTTCAAATAAATGATTTGTCACATTTTTCACATGTGTGGGTCTTCTCATCCAGTATCTTGTGTTGAGTAAGAGAAAATGTGTTATTAAAAGTTTTTCCAGACTCTTTACATTTGTATGGCTTCTCTTCAGCATGAATAGTCTGGTGTTGTGTAAGGTGTGATCTTTAAATTAAAGTTTTGCCACATTCTTCACATGTGTGGGGCTTCTCTCCAGGATGAAGTATCTGCTGTTGAATAAGCGACAACATGTTATAACATGTTATTAAAAGCTCTGCCACATGTTTTAAGCTTGTATGACTTCTCTCCAGTATGAATTCTCTGGTGTTGTGTAAGGTGTGATCTTCCAATAAAAATTTGCCACATTCGTCACATGTGGGGCTTTTCTCTAGTATGAAGTATCTGGTGGTGAATAAGTGATGACATGTTATTAAAAGCTTTGCCACACTCTTTACATTTGTATGGCTCCACTCCAGTATGGATTCTCTGGTAAACAATAAGGTTTTGCCTAAAAGCAAAAGCTTTGCCACATTATTTACATTTGTAAGACTTTTCTCCAATAAGAATTCTCTGGTGATCAACAAGGTTTGAAATTTGAATCAAAGTTTTGCTACATTCTTTACATTTGTATGACTTTTCTCCAGTGTGAATTTTTTGGTGTTGTGTAAGGTGTGATCTTTGAATAAAAACTTTATCACATTTTTTTGCATTTGAATGTCTTCTCCTCAGTATGAGTTCTCTACTTTTTTGTAAGGTGTGACCTTCAAATAAACGCTTTGTCACATTTTTCACGTGTGGGTCTTCCCTCCAGTATGATATATCTTGTGTTGAGTAAGTAAAAATAGGTTATTAACAGTTTTTCCAGACTCTTTATATTTGAATGGTTTTGCTCCAGCATGAATTCTCTGGTGTTGTGCAAGGTGTGATCTTTGAGTAAAAGTTTTGCCACATTCTTCATGTGTGGGACTTCTCTCCAAGATGAAGTATCTGGTGTTGAATAAGTGACAACATGTTTTTAAAACCTTTGCTACACTCTTTACATTTGTATGGCTCCTCTCCAGTATGAATTTTCTGGTGAATAATATGGTTTCACTTAAAAGAAAAACCTTGCCACATTATTTACATTTGCAAAGCTTTTCTCCAGTATGAATCCTCCAGTGAACAATAAGGTTTGAAATTTGAGTAAAAGCTTTGTCACATTCTTTACATTTGTATGACTTCTCTCTAGTATGAATTCTCTGGTGAACAATACGTTTTGAGTTTTGATTAAACACTTTGCCACATTCATTACATTTTCAGGGCTTTTATTCAGTATAAATACTGTACTGTTTACTAAGGGTTGAAGACTTTGATACATTTCTTCCATTTGTTTAGTCTCTCTTCATAGTTAGTCTTAAGGTGTTTAGTAAGGGTGGAAGTTGGATTAAAATCTTTGCCACATTTTTGACACACAAGGGGTTTATCACTGCTATGATAAAGACTTGAGGAATCTTTAAATGTTTTGATACATTCTTTAAATTTGCAGTGCTTCCCTCCAGTATGAATTTTCTGGTGTTCAGTAATGTTTGCCATTCTATTTAGAACTCTTTCAAATTTTTTACATTTATAGTTATTTTCTTGAATATGAACACTTGGCTGAATGAATTTTTAGCATTGATCCAACACTTTCTCACTTTTATTATCTCTGCAAATTTTTATTTTAAATGATCACACTGATTTTCTCTAGGATTTAAAAAAGGATTAATATTTTATGAGTTTTAAGGTATTCATATTGTTTTATACCAAAATAAATATCCTGGTAATTACTTGGGGTAGAGTTCTTGAAAGATATATCATAAATTTAGAGGTCTCTCCAACTATCAATATGTGAATTTAGTTTAAGCAATATTAGCTAAGTACAAATCTTCCCATGTTCATTGAAATTATGTTTTGTCTCAAGTAGAAACTGTTCATTTTAGCCTTTTTGAAAAGTAATAATCAGATTGATCAGAGTCAAAAATGTACTTTACTTTTTATTCTTTTGTCTACCAAAATGTTTGAGTGAATGTTTAACTCAATGCTACATTTTAAAATATTCCAGTTACTAACTGAAGCATAGAATAGTCTACAGAGCAACTTTTCCATTTTTTAAGGCTATGATTCCAACAATGCTATAGAAATATATTTAAATGCACACATAGGTCCTCAAAATGGACTGGCAAAAATTGAGCAGTCTTGTGATATGTTGTGCAATAACATAACCTCAAGACAGTGTGATTTTCATTATAAATAATCATCATGCATTTATTCTGTTTATTAAGACAAATTTTCATACCTTCGGTCTCTTCTACAGTTTTTCATTCCTTATTTAAAGGTAAATTTTCAATATCATATTTTCCATAGTTTCCCTTAAACAGGTTTTGGAATAAATATTTTCTTCCCTGCTCTGTTGAAAATTCTTGGGTTTGATGAGAAAATATAAATGAAAAAGACCAGGTTGCTATACATCTCTAACATCACCTCTCTATATAAAGTCTGCTGAACAGGATCCAGACATTTCCATTCCTCTTCAGAGAAATCAGTGGCCACATCCCTGAATATCAATTGTTCCTCTAAAGGATCTAGAAGAGAACTATTCTTGGCATTTTCTCAAATCTGATGGCTTCTGGTTTTCCTTAGCTTGTGGCCACAACTGCTTCTCTTCTGTGTTGATGGAGCCCATTTCCTGGCTTTCGGGATGCTTCCTGTTCTCCCTGTTTTTTTCAGCACCTGTGCAGCACAGAAACAGGGGCTTCTGATATAGCACAGGAAGTCTAGAATGGATTCAAAGAATGGTGGGCTCCTGATGCAAAGGGGCTATTTTAATTTTTTTTTTATTTTTTGTGTCTTTCTAAGATTTCTGTTTGGTTCTTTTCCAGTATGTCTATTGAATTTCTTATATCTTCTAGTGACTTCCTTGATTCATTCATTTATTTTTCTGTGTTATCTTGGAATTCGTTGAACTTTTAAATAATTATTCTTTTTGAATTATTTATCTGGTATTTCATCCACCTCAATATTTCTGTAGTTAGTTTCTGGTGAATTTTGAACTTTAAGAAGTGTCATAATAACTTATTTTTCATATTTCTTGTATTCCTGTGTTGGAATTTGTGCATCTGTCAGGATGTCTTTCTCTTCCACTTTTATGTGAGGGTCATTTTAAGCACAACCTTTTCTTAGTGAAGTATTTTGGAATATCACATTGTGAATTGTTATATATGTCTTCAATTGGTGTATGTATTTTCCCTGCTAGTTCGTTGGTGATGATTAGTAAATTGTGATACAGCATGTATTGTGTCAGACCTTAAGGATTCAACATTGTGTGTAGCTCTTTGGAGAATGGGGTCCTTCTCATAGATCAGGAAGTTGTGTTGCATGCAGCAGGGTATACGCAGTTCATACTCTGTTGGTGCTCTTATAGACTTGACAACTCTGTGTATTCTAAAGGTGTATGGGGACAGTCTAGATTGAGGCCTTCCATAGGTGTGGTGCCTAGAGTCTCTGTGTTATCTCTCTTTTGCTGCAGAACTGAATGTTCATGTGTGCTGTCTCGATGGGGGCAGGGGTGACTCTGCCCCATGAAATTGTACTGTCACATTGAATTCTCATCACCTTATAGGAAAAAGAAAACAAACAATAGCAGCAAACAATATTAAAAATTTAAATAAATGCCAGGGTGCCTGTTATGACATCTGTAACATTAATAATCACACAAACACGAATGGTGATATTTGAAATACACAACAGCTAAACAAAAGCAAAAGTCAGGAACTGGATCTAGAATATAAAAAATTACCACATTATCAGTACCTGCAGATGAATGATGGTGGGCACAGAAATTATATAATCAAAATAGTTCTAAAAGACTATAAAAACACAGTGTGTTAAGAGAAAAGAAAATGATGTAGGAGGGCAAAGGAATGTTTATAATATCCAAAATGTAATGAGAGAAAGCAGAAGAGAGATAGCTAGTGAAGGCCATAAAAAGAAGGAAAATATTAAATAAAAGAAACAACACATTATAGGTATACTTACATATGTATTATATGTAAACATACAGAGAAGAAGATTTGGTCATTAGACAAAAACAGAGAGTAGAGTAGCAAAAGAAGAAAATGAAAAATAAAACAACACCTCCCACTAGTCCTGAAAAATTGCAAAAATAACAAAAGAATAATAAAATGATGAAAAACAAAAAGGAAACAAATATTTGCATACTGTATATATATGAACCAATCACAAAATTCTACCTGATCACAAAAAAAAATCTGTAATGAAAACTCAAAGAATTGTTAACCACTAAGTTGAGTGAAACAGGACAAGGATGAATATTTACTGTTCATGTCTGACTACATTTCTTTCTGTTTCTTCTTGGACTACAACCCATATGCAGAGTAAGGACTAGGCATTGTTAAACCTTTCTTTTTTGTGTGTTTCTTACAAAAATGCTAATTGCAGTGTCCTGGAAAAAAGCTGGTTGTAATAACTCTGAACTTCCCTGTTCCCAGTTTGAGGTAGATGGAATGAGAAATGCTCTTCATTGAATTTTTCTTTTTCTGGACAGACTACTTTGAAGCACTCCCAGGCAGGGGAGATGTAGAATTCTAAATGGAAAGTTGCAACAGCCATGGTTTGGATCTGATCAGAATGTTGGAAATTTGTTGGGTGGTATCTACATGAGAGAGATATTAGATCAGCACATTCCCAGAGCCAGGCAAAGGCCACACTCTACTGGGCATCTGGAACTCTGGAACCTCCCAGGAATTTCACTTCCAGGGAAAAGTAACCAACCACTATAGGTGCAGGGTGCATATTCTAACATACTCCATCACCCATGTATATGGCCTTCAAATGATTAGCACCTGAATGTAATCATAACCATTAGTTGAGTTTCCCTTCTTTCTTCAGTTACCATACTCATCATGAAAATGATTTAGTTATGCACCCTTAATATCTCTGCAATTTACCTCCCTGGATAGAAACTCTGATCTTGCTTCAATCACATACTGCCAGAAGCACCCTAGGGCTCATGGTAGGAAATGGCCAGGACAGTGTAGCCATATTTGCTGTAATCTCCTAGGTTTCCACAGCAGCAAACTCCAGTGTGACATCCTCAAGATTTCTCTTTGCCTCATGTATTTTCTCACAAGTAGGGAAACCTGGAGCATTATTCAAACACCATAACACTGTGCATTCTATAAGTCATAAGATCATACTGCTTTTCTGTTCTTCAGATATTTCCTGTGCCAAATTATTACAATGTGTTTCTCTGTCCTGTTTTTGTCACCATCTACTTTGCAGTGACTCAGTGTCAGTGCTACCACCAGTTTATCTCCAAAGTACTTTTAAAATTTGTTCTAATTAATCATACATGACAATAGAATGCACTTTGACTCATCTTACATAAATGGAGTCTAACTTCTCATTCTTATGTTTGTACAAAATGAAGAGCTACACTGGTCATGTAAACATATATGCACATAGGGTAAAAATGTCTAAATCATTCTCTTATCCTTCCTACCTCTATGCCCGCTCCCCTCCCTTCACTCCCCTCTGTCTCATCCAAAGTACCTCTGCTCTTCCCTAGACCCCTCCCATTAATGGTGAATTAGCATCCACTATCAGAAAACATTTGGCCTTTGCTTCTTTGGGATTGCTTTATTTTGCTAAACATGATGGAGCTGCTTAGCTCCAGCTCCATCCATTTACCAGCAAATGCCATAATTTCATTCTTCTTTGAGGCTGAGTATTATTCCATTGTGTATATAAACAACATTTTCTTTATTCTTTCATCTATTGAGGGGCACCTGGGTTGAATGTTCCATAGTTCAGCTATTGTGAATTGAGCTGCTGTAAACATTGATGTAGTTGTATCATTGAAGTATGCTGATTTTAAGTCCTTTGGGTATGAACCTAGGAGTGGGATAGTTGGGTCAAATGGTTTTTCCATTCCTAGTTTTCTGAGGAATCTCCATATTGCTTTCCAAAATGGTAACACCAATTTTTATTCCCACCAGTAGTGTATGAGTGTACCATTTTCCCCACATCCTCGTCAACACTTACTGTTGCTTGTATTATTGACAATTGCCGTCCTGACAGAAGTGACATGTAAACTTAAAGTAGTTTTGTTTCGCATTTCTCTAATTGCTACAGATGTTGAACACTTTTTAATACATTTGTTGATAGCATTTCTTCTTCTATGAAGTCTGTTCAGTTCCTTTACCCATTTTTTGATTGGTATATTATTATGATGATGATTATTATTACTATTTTTGGTATTTAGTTTTTTGTGTTCATTTTATATCCTGGAGATTAATGCTCCACCTGAGGTGCAGGTGGTAAAATTTTCTCCTATTCTGTAGGCCCTCTCCTCACATTATTGGTTTTTTCCTTTGCTGTGAAGCAGTTTTTTAGTTTGGATCCCTTTTATTGATTCTTGATTTTATTTCTTGTTCATTAGGAGTCTTGTTGAGGAAGTCAGTTCTTAAGCCAACATGGAGAAGATGTTGGGGTCCACTTTTTTTTCTATTAGGTAGAGGGTTTCTGACCTAGTGTCTTAGTCTTTGATCCATTTTGTGTTGAGTTTTATGCAGGGTGAGAGATAGGGATTTAATTTCATTTTGCTACATATGGATTTTCAGTTTTGTTGAAGAGCACTATTTGTTGAAGAGCCTATCTTTTCTCCAAAGTATGGTTTTTGGCACCTTTGTGTAGTACAAAATAACTTTTTTTATGTGGATTTGTGTCTGTGTCTTCTATTCTGCACCATTGGTCTCTATGTCTTGGTACCAATACCATAGCATCTTTGTTACTATCACTCTGTAGTATAGTTTAAGGTCTGATAATGTGATACATCTTGCTTCACTTTTCTTGCTAAGGATTGATTTGACTATTCTGGGTCTCATATTTTTCCAAATGATTTTCATGATTGCTTTCTCTAGTTCTATGAAGAATGTCTTTGGGAATTTTAATAGGAATTGCATTAAATTTGTATAACGCTTTCAGTTAGTATGGTCATTTAGACAATGTTAATTGTGCCTATCCAAGAGCATGGGAGATTTTCCCTCTTCTAATGTCTTCTTCTATTTCTCTTTAGTGTTCTGTAGTTTCTGTAGTTTTCATTGTAGAGGTCTTTCACCTCTCTTGTTCAATTGATTCCAAAACATTTTATTTTTTTGAGTCTATTGTGTTTGAGGTAGTTTTCCCAATTTCTCTTTGAGCAGATCCATCAATGATGTATAGAAATGCATTTGATTTATGGGTGTTAGTTTTGTATCCTGTTTGTTGGCTGAATTTATTGATTATTTCTAGAAGTTTTCTAGTGGAACTTTTTGGGTCTTCTAAATACAGAATCATGTCATCAGCAAAATAGTGGCAGTTTGAATTCTATTCCTATTTGTGTCCCTTTAACTTCTTTCTTCTGTTGAATTGCTCTGGCTACAGTTTCAAGGATGATGTTGAATAAAAATATTGGAAGAGGCCATCCTTGTCTTGTTTCAGTTCTGAGAGAGAATGCTTTCAACTTTTCTCCAGTTGGAATGATATTGGCCTTTGACTTAGCATATATAGCTTTTATATTGTTGAGATATTGTCCTATTATCCCTAATTTTTCTTGTGTTTTGAGCATAAAGGGGTGCTGTATTTTGTCAAAGTGCTTTATCTGCATCTATTGAACTGATCATATGATTCTTGTCTTTAAATCTATTGATGTGATGAATCATGTTTATTGATTTCATATAAATATCGGTTCTTTAGGGATCCCTTTCTGCCTTGCTCAATGATGCTTCCCACAGGCCTCTAGACTGTTCTGAAACATCCATCACATGAATCTGTATTCTCATACCCATCTCTCCAGCAGAAGTATTCTGGCCTTGTATGCCTACTGAGGTACCTGACATGGAGATGGAGTTTCCAATGTTATATGACTGATATCCTCATACCTAGTCAAAGGTTCTTCCCAACTGTAAATAAGTGAGCAGATGACCACATACATGAATGAATACTAAAGATACCACTCCAGATATTCCATTAGCCATGGATACTGGAGTGCTTGCTTCATCATAGCCAATAGCCATAGCCATAGCTAAAAGCTTCCAAAAGAAACATATTTGGACAGCTAACACCACCCCAGGAATGTTTGACTGAACCAGGAAGCCAGGAAGCCCAGATCAGCAGAACAAACTCCCTGCAAAACACGGGGGACAGAGCAAAGTATGGCAGTGCTGGGGGCAGGAATGAAAGTGGTCCTTGATGTTTTATTGGCCCAGGGCCACCTGAGTAGTAATTGTCTTTAGGCTCTGGCAATTCTGCACCCAGTCTCCCCCACTAAGACCATCTGGGCAAGACATGAGGAGGCCAGTGCCCTGAGAAGATGAAGGCAGGCCTAAGGGTGGGATAGGTTTATTTTTCTGTGAACTTTGTGAAATAAAATACATAGGGAAAGTACCTGAAGTATATCTATGGAGGTTGATGAATTGTACCATGAATGTGACTGACACCCACCTTCTCAATCAGGATCTGCAGCAACCCCAGCACCATGGAATCAAATACATATTCTCCTTGACCTTCTTGCTCCACCCCTAAGGTGGCTCTTTGCCTTGGCTTTTGTCATTTCCATGTCCTCACACCCCAAAAAGTAGTTTTGTCTCTCCTGGTTTTGAGGTCTTAAGGATGGGAACATGTAGCACATTACATTCTTTCTACTTATTATTTTGTGACTCATCATCTGGTTGTATGTAGCCTGTTTGCTCACTGTTGCTATATTAAATTATGTTAATGAGGGTCTCATGAGTTACACACACTTGTTCTGTTGATGGATAGTTATGCTGTTTCTGGCTTCTGTACTCTCCATGTCCTAGGTGAGGCTATTCTTCTGACTTCTGCAGAGTCATGAGGAGTTGAGAGGGGAAGGGAAGGGAGGAGAGGTGGAAGCAGCTCTGGGCATGGGGACAGGGAAGGTGTGAGGGGCCTGGTACAGAAATGAGAGTGGACTTATGGTCACCATGAGGAAAGGGTGCTGGAGAACTCCTTTGATGATTGCTTTTGTTTGAGACTAGAACGGTACACTTTTCCCAAAGTCATTTGGCTGTTATGGGTACCCTGCTACCCTTGGAACTGGGTTACCTGACCCCTTCATCCCTGTGGGTTATAAGCTACTTCTGTGTACATAAAGGAGCCAGGCAAGAGTTTATTGCAAAACATTACCCCTAGGGGACAGAGGGAACACTACCAACTGAGCAGCAACTGTGTCTCCTTTCCCACAATGGGCATATCTCAAGATGTTTCTGTTTGGGAAATCCATGGATTAGATGTCACACATCCAGATGATGGCCTGTTTGGAGAAAAGGTAGTTGGAGCCCTGAAATACTTACACAGCTGACCACTCCCCACAACTCAGCTGTGCTGGTAGCCAGGCAGTTTTGTGGAACCCAATTCTTAGAGACTTCTGATAGCCAAAGGCAGAGCTCATCACCTTCAAAAGAAAACCTGTCTTTGGTAACACCCCAAATCTCATATTTTAGGTTGGGAACTTTCCTGGTTGAAGATCACCAGGAGTCTCTCCTGTCAGTGGAGAAAGGGGAACTGAATCTCCAAACCTTGGTTCTTGTGTTCCAAAGAAAGAAAACTTAGACACCAAAAACCATAAAAGAGAAGTTTATTTTAAGCAAAAGTAAAGTGAGGCTCAAACAAGGAGCACTCTCTAGAGAGTAGGTCATCTCCTAGCATAGAACAACAAAGAAAACAGTGCTGTCTCCAAATTTATTGGTGTTTCATTGTTGCCTTGAGAACTGGAGTCTACCTTCAGCACTCTTTGCCACTCAGGTGTTCAACTCCTTCATATCCATCGTAGAGTTTGTGACCCTAGTCAGTCATCTCCATAACTGTCATGGTGGCCATCCTGTTCCAGCAACTTCATCTATAAGTCAAGCCTTTGTTAACCAGAGTATTCAGGTCACTGACTAGATAGAATTTTACCTTAATGTTGCCCCTGCATTACTAAGTAAATTTATCTTCTGAAATATATTGAGACACCTTTGGCCATAAATTCTAGCTTTACAATGACCCTAACTGACCCTGTCAAGAGTTAGTAATAGCCCCATTAATCTTTCTTGACATATTTCTTAATTGGCTTACTTTGTTCTGTTTATTTGTACACCTGTTGTTTTTCTGCATAATATGATTATCCACTTGCCTTGAAAGTAATTTAAAGGAAACTTTAAAGGCAACTTAAAGAAATCTTGCCATACTATTTGTTTGCATTTTGGTGCTCACTACTAACTGCTACCTAACATCTCCCACCCCCTGAGAGAACTGACAATGACCCTCTTTTGTTTGGCAGGTACGAGTCAGAGGAGGGCCCCTCTGCCTTGGAGTTGGCAGTCTGTATGACAGATGAACAGGATTCCCCTGCCTTCCACAGGGACCACACAGAAAAGCAGGAAGTGGGTGGGGATTAGTCACAGAGCCAGCTTTGGCAGGATGCCCCTCTTCACACTGTAGACCAGCCAACCGTCATTACACTTGATGAAGTGCCTCACTGAACTTCAATAGCTTCATGGGCAGAATGGACAAAAATCCTCACAGATGAGAAATTAAAGCAGAGCACAGCAATTTTGCCCCAAGATAGGCAAATAAGGGGGCTGTAATGCAGGTCCTGCCACTCTGGGTCAGGGATGCTATCTACTAGGTGGCAAAGAGCCAGGTACATGTGGGCACTTGCCTGTGCAGGCACCAAGCTGTAGCTTCACCAGACTGAGGATGTGACAGAGTATGTGTCTACTGCAAACCTTTAATTCAACATATTATTTATAAAAACAGGAAAGCATAAATTCTAATTACTAAAATATCCCCTTTACTAATAATATTACAATACAAAATTCTGATGCCTATTTCAGATTTAAAAAATGTAATCATATCATTAAATATTATTAAAGCAAAATATTAGAACAAGTCAAAATTCAAATATGGCATTCAGATTTCTCACAAAACACATCTTCCCCAGATAAAAAAGTATTCAGATGTATCATTTGCATATTTTTATGGAGCATACTACGGCAGTTCAACATATGTATACAAAATAAGTTTTGTCATGCAACATTGACTTGATTTTGAGGTCACTATAGTGTAATCTCCCTTTACTGTCTTGTGATTAATGACCCTGCATAGAATTCATACTGTGGCAGAGTCATTGAGAGTATCTCTGTATGCTCTTCAAGAATGGGGATATTCTAGCATTCCAAGCAGGCATTGATATAGGACAGATGAGTCTGGACGCCTGAGGAATTTGCAGGAAGTAGGTGTTTTTAAGCTGCAGCAACCCAGATAGGCTAACCCCCCAAAATCTCTGCAATCCAGGTCTGGAAATTCTCTGAGATTTCTACTCAGTAGTAGGTTACACAACAAGATGGTTAACATAACAGTTACTTTTTGTTCCATGTTTTTAGGTTAGACAGAGTTTTTACAAGATTTTACTAAGAAAACAGAAAGAGAAACCTGGTCTTTACAACAAAAAGGAACTCAAACCATAATGAGCTCTCTAGAAATCCTGATGAAATTTTTAAAATATGTTGACTAGTAGAGAGGTTTATATGTTAAAATTAAGGTGGGGTCTTTTGGGGACTACATCTTTAAATCAAAGAGCATCATTACCTTCTTGGAATAAAGTTTTATATAATGTTGTATCTTAGTTGCTGTCTTTTTGACAGCTTCTTTTATAGCACACCAAATAGTTTTATTGTAAATAAGAGACAAACATGGAAGCAATAAAAATATTAATAGCATAATCCTTACTATGTCAATTAAGCTTTTGAATCCACCAAGATTATAAAACCATCCTCCAAATAGTGAGCTCAGATCTCAAGCCTTAATGCCCTTTCAGGTTTGATCTGATACATGTGCTTGCTTTCTGATATTGTCAGCTATGTGGTTTGATTATTATCAATCCTATAGTAAAGATCAATGAAAGCACTAAGTATATGATAGAAGTATGGGATGGCAATGCATCACAGTAAAAGAATGAGGACACATCACAGTAAAAGATTTAGAGGATGAAACAGTTCATTTGTCCTGCTGGTTATCTTCCACCTTGTGTTGATCATCCATCCCCCAAGTGGCAAAAGCAGGAATGATGTTTCCTCAAGCTTCAGCCATGTACATGCTAGTCAGGTTTCAGAGTGACTGGAGGGGGGGCGCTAGTTTGCTTCTGATCCTCAAGCTTGTCTGATGTTTCCTTCTTCCCTGTGGCAAACCTAAGGGGTGCAAGTTAAGGGGAAAAGCTCAAAAAAGGATGTATATGAGAAAATAAGATTCTATTTTCAGAAGAGTTCAAAACAGTTCAAAAGGAACAAAATATTGCAAAATGTATATTCATGTTTGTGCATTTCATGCTTTGGCTTATGATTCTCCATGTATTATTATTTCATCTCAAAACTTGAAGTAAATTCCAACTCCCTAACTCATCGGTAAGTTGTCTTCCAAAGGTGCCATATCTGAGTGTGTCACCTTTAATCTCAGAATATATTTCTGCATGGAAATAATGCTAAAGGCCTCTCTGGCTCCCAAATTGAGGTAGGGCACAACAACTTAATTTACCCCTGGCTTATCATCCTCACCATCCTTATTTTATAATATGCAAAACCAAGGTTGTACCAAGTTCTGTACTCTGCTCAAGATCACCAAGTTAAGAGGGATTTGAATCTAGTTCTGCCAACTATGAAGTCTGTGTCTCTCTTCACAGTACCCTTTAGCAAGACAAAATTTGCTAACTTATATTTTTCCTTTCTTGATAATCTATTGGAAGAAGCCAATGTCAGGCTAAATTTGGTAGATTTGGGAGGGTATTTTCCCAAGAGGCAGCTTTTCACCAAATCCATGTGGGTGGAGTCTAGCCAGATTGGCTTTCCCCAGCCTGCTGCGATGTACCCAGACCTCACACTGCTGCCCAGAGGCCCAGAGCCCAGAGATCCAGTGCCCAGAAGGCCCTGTCTCTGGGCTGGCCAGGGTCCAGTTCAGGGGGTCAGAAGAGGATGGGATGGGAAACTGAGGAGAAAGGACCAGAAGTTGCTCCCAAGGCTGGACTTCAAAAGCCACTAGAGATCCCTTTCCAGTTTGCCCCACAGGTTCAAGGTCCAGCCCTGGCCAGCAACCCTTGGGCTCTACCCCTATGCTGTTACCACAGACTGGACTGACCTAGCCCAGCTTACTGTCTGCTGTGAGGACTGCAGCCTTTAGTTAAAATATTCACTTGTTTTCCTTGGATGAGTTTCCTGAGTTAACACCAGGACTCCTCAAAGGCCAAGAACTAGTGTCTGGTCTTGGGAGATCAAAGGCAAGTGCCATGTGGTGGACACTGACAGGGCAACTGTGATGGAGAATGCCCAACGTTCAACTACTGGGGTTTTGGACAGCACAGCAGTAGCCTGGAGGTTGAGTCACTGCAGTGGCAGCATTGTGGAATGGTGGCATTTGCCCCAGTGGCAGCAACGTGCAGCTGCCTTTTTCATTGGGCTTCGGAGATCAAGAGTTGAGTGCTGGCTCTGGGCACCTGTGGAGGTATCAGTGTCCTGATACATTTGGGATTCAGTTGCAGCATCGTTGTGGTGGACGTGGCAGTGGAAGAGTCTGGATGCGGCAGTGAGCAACAGAATCGTCCAGTCATGAGTGTTTCATCCTGCACTGCTCACCGGAGTCTCACTGCAGTGGCGGTGAATTTGGTGTCCAGTGCTGACTGTCACTGTCTGGCATCCATGTTGGAATCCAGTGGCAGCAGCGTGGAGCTGCGGAGTCTGGTGGTGGCAGCAGCAACATGCAGCTGCATCAGGGTCCCATGTCAGGTGCAGGGCCCTGAGTGTCAGGTGTGGGTAAAGTTCATTGACATTGGGGCATCGGCAGGCATCATCAGCATCCAGGTCTTGGAAGTTCAGCTGCAACTTGGTGGCGGTGACACCTGAAGAGTCCAAAAATGGAGTTGGTGACAATAGAGGTGTCCAGCCTTGAGCATTTTCATCCTGCAGCATTGACAAGAGTCTGACTGCAGTCATAGCAAAGGAGGCATCTGGTGGTCCTGTTGGGAGTTCAACAGCTGCAATGAGGACCTCTAGTCTGGCTGTGGCAGTGAGTGCGTGGGCAGTAGGCCTCAGAGTCAGACAGTGGTCAGTAACTGGGATAGCTTCCATGGTGGCTGCTCCAGGCCCTTAGTCTTGCTCCTGGTGGAGTCTGCCTGCTCAGGAAGCAGCATGTGGGGGGCTGCTGTACCCAGATAGCTGCCCAGGACCTTATGGTGCCCATGTTTGCCATGCCTCACATTGGCCATAAGCCCACAGTGTAGCTGCTTGCCCCGTCCTCTACTACAACCTCAGCTGTACTAGGAACTAGGGTGTCTATAAGTAAGGGAGCATTAGATGAGGACCCCCACCCTCCCTAGTCCCCAGTCAAGTTGGGGAAAAGAAAACCATGTACCATGGGTTTGGGACCAGCCTCAAAGGGTACAGTGTCCTCTAATGCTCCAGAAACCTGACCCCAAGCAAAGCTGTCTCCCCTAAAATTAAGCCTTTGTGTGAAAATTCACTCTCTCTGGGCACCTCACAGGAAGAGTGTTCACAGCTTGCTTAAAGGGCACATTCTGGTTTTCCAGAGATCTGCTGGGCTGTTCTGGTAGGTAATGAAGTTTAGCCTGGGTGCTGGGGTTGTGGAAAGTCACTGAAGCATTGGCATTGAGGTCAGGGAGGCCCGTCAGAGTCCTTATGCCCCACACCACCTGTGCTGGGCTCTGCCACAGACTGGACCCCATGCTAGGCTTTGTGAGAACCAGAGATGGACCCTGACTCCACACCTGGCCATCCAGCCAGGGCCAAAAGTGAGCAGGCTACGCGGTCCTCAGGGCTTCAAACTTAGGTTACTCACCTACCAGCACAGGAGGTTCACAGAAAAGAGAAAGCTCATGATGGACAGAGGCATTTGGTCCTTCTCTAGAGAAGAAGGCTGACCTTAGAGGGAGGCATCAGTCCCACATGTCCAGTCAGGGTTCCACATGATGGGCCAGGTCTGATGGAGTGGAGACTCCATCTGGAGCAAAGCATGGGCTTGCATGTTTCTGTGGAGAGGAGGGTCACTGGTTTGGACAGGACCAGCTTCTCTTACATAGTGGCACAAGTACAATCTGAAAGATGACCATGGTTTGGGTACCATGTTACTGCACTGTGTGGATGGTCCCTGGGAACACTTGCAGTTGAGGACCAGCTGTAGTGCTGGCTTTCAGATTGATCTTACAATGTCTGATTTTACCTTAAGGTCACCTCTATTTCTCTCTTGCTGTTTCCTCCTCCTTGATCTCTTCCTCTGTCACCCTCACCCACCCCAATCCTCGGTCATTCCTTGACTCCTCTTAAGTGTCACTCTCTCTGAGAAGACAGGAAGGGACTCCTTAAGCATGTGGCACTGCCCTTGCTGCATGGCCCCTGTGCTTAGGACACTTAGCAGCTCCTGGATTATGGCCACTTTCTACATTTGGCTCCCACTAGAACTGGAAGCTCCGGAAGCCTTGGTGGGGTGGGCTCTCTTGTGTCATTCAGCACTCTGCAGGTCACCCAGAGGTCCAGGAGGATGCTGCATTCCATTCTGGGCTAGGTGGGTTGCACACCTCACCAGTGCTGCTCAGAGACCAGGAGCTCACTCAGAAGAATTTTCCCACATGGGCATCCAATGACTCAGTTTGGTGACTGGGGTGAAGGTTCTCAACCTGAGGAGGGAGAAGTAGCAGGTGGTTCACTCTTCAATTGAGTAAAAGCCTGACACCAGGAAGAGGCCAAGGCACCTTCCCTTCTCCTCCATGCCTGAGTAATATAACTTCCTGGACAAGAAGAAAAACCCAAGCGCAAGATCATTTTTTGGATCAAAGAAATTATGAGACTGCTTAAATTCCTCTTCCCATCAAGTTGAATATGTTCAGTGCTGGGTCTTTCTCATTACTGCTGCAGAGAAGTGGGCACCCTGCCCACCTGGGTTGCTTGGGCTGGAAGACTGCAGAGGGTAGATGGACCTGCCCCCCCCTCACTCACTGCTGCCCCCAGGGTTGGATGGAGAGAGGTAAGGAAACAGTACTGAGTCATGGTTAGGTAGCTGGCTTTGGGGGGACTAAGGGTCTGGTAGATGGTTAAAATGGAGGCTTGAATTTTTGGCCCTACTGCTTTCTGGATTGGGGGAAGTGTGCTTTTCCTCTGGGCTCTTGGCACATGGTGCAGTTCCACGGGCCTCTGCAGGTGGCTGTATTGGGCAGAACCTGAGATGGGCTACATTTGGCCCACAGGAGACATTGTTGCATTCCTGACCCCAAGAAACTCTGCCAGCACAGACCAGTCCCTCTGCAACCTGGCATCCTTGTGGAGCAGGGCAGGGTGGCCAGTGAGACTAATTGCAGGTTCAGGCTCAGTCCTGTAAGGCCCTCTCCTGACTCCCCGGTGCACTCGAGGCTTTCTGAATGATGCCCCATGAAAACATCTCCTGCCAGAATGGAGTGGGAGGTGGGGCCCCAACTTCCTCTCCCAAAGAAGCTGGGGGTTGGCTCTGTACAGTGGTGACTCTCTCCACCTAAAGATTCTCAGTCTCCACTCTGACCTTATCCCTGGGACAGCACACAGTCATTTTCTGTGCACCTGTACCTGATTCCAGGGCCAGGCTCTTTCTACCACAGAACACCATCAGCCTGGTTTGATTGGGCTACGTTTATGCACCTAAACCAAGAGGATGTGGACAGGCTTGAGGACCATGTTGTCAGGAGGGCACTCCAGGGTCAACACTTTTCCAAAAATATTGCAAAAACAAGACACCAAGCAGCAAGACCTTCCAATCAGTGACAGTCTTTCTGATTCCTGCATGTTGAGTTATCAAGCTAGCAGAAGGGAGACCTCCTCATTTCTTTGATCACTATGCTTACTGAAAGAATAGAAGCTAAGAAAAAAACCCTGTGTTCCTGCTTTTAACATGTAAGTACAGACTAGATAATTGTAGAACATGAGGTAGACTGGGTACTCAAAACCTACCTGAGGAGGCCCCTGCTGCAGATGCCCAGAGGTGTATTCTCTGGGTGCCACTGGTGCTCATGCTACCATGGATGCTGGAAAGTCGTTTCCCCTGGTGTCTCTGTCATGGGCACCACTACCATCAACCAGAGGTTTTCTCCTGGTACACAGCTGTCACTGACACTGCTGCTGTAGGTGCTCAGAGGTTTTTTTCTCCAGGTGCTGCTACTACTTCAGGTATTGTCTCAGTCCCCATCACCTAGAGGTCTGCCGCTCTCCATGCTGCCTTGGACACCTAGTTGCCACCTGCACTGCTGCTGCTACTGCTGACACAGTTGCAGCCAAAGCTGCCACTCCCTGGAGGTCCCCTGGAGGTCTCCTCTCAGATGCTGCTGCAGCTGTAACCAAAGTTGGTGCCAGTCCAACTGGTGCCACAGATGCGCCATCTACTGCCAACACCACAGATGTCTGCAACTGCTGCTGACCCTCTGCCTGCTGCCACTGACTCCTGCTACTATCACGCCACCACTGCCCAGAGGTCCACAATCAAGGACACTCCAGATCTGGTTGCACATGGACATATATATTTTGAGACACTGGCTAGACCCTGGAGTTTGGTGTGTCATTAGGTTTGCTGCAACTGATAGGGGTGCAGCTTTCCCTATCTGAGGACACCAGCCAGGGCCTGGAGGTTCAGTGTCAGGGTGCCTATGGGCTTGGTTGCTGCTGGGATATTCCTCCTGGGAGTGTGGGTTACTGTTTCTCAGGATTGATCATCCTGGGTGGTCTCTCTCCAAATTCCAGTGGAATTGAGATCTTTGGATTGCAATGTGGCCAAACTCAGTATATCTGAGGCCCAGATTGGTGAGAAAGTGACTGAGTCCCCCAGGGCCTGTCTGGGCCAGGGAGGTTTGTGGGAACTCACACACAGGACTGGGAAGTTTTTGGACACTAACAGAAACACTTGTTCAATTATCCATCGAGATTTATTTTATTTTATTTTTTTTTCTTCTCTGGCATCTATCTCCGTCATATTTGGAGCAGGGTATATTATGTGCATCAGTTGGTTGAAGACAGTAATATATGCATGGCGTTTTGCAATTCTGCTATATATATTCTGCATATTCTTATATTTTAAATTTTTTCTTCTCTTTATATGTATTATTCCTCTTGTTGTCTGTCTTCCTACATTCCCTTTCTACATTTACTCCATATAGCATCCAATCTCTGTTGGTTCCTCTTCCACTCTTCCTATGGATTCTTGTTTCTGACTTTTCTCTTTCTCACTCAAAAACACCATGTCCTGCACTGTTTCTGTTCTTTCTTTGTCCACTATTTGAAATTGTAAATCCATTTGGCAAATTTTCTGTTTATTGTGAACAGTGATTGAACTCATTATTACTGTTTATAGTGAGAGGGCAATAGACGCCTTCCAGGGAGCTCTTCAATTTGAGGCTGTGTATTGTTTGCACTGGGTGTTATTGATATCAGTCTCCCTCTTAAAGGCAGCCTACTGGAAATCTTCAGTGAAAATTTAGCCCTACATGGAAGAATCTGTATTGCCTCAGAACTATAAAACTACATGAGAAAACACACAAGCAAGATGAAAAAACAGGGGAACAAAGTGCCACAAACAAACCAAGATGCCCCAATAACAGTAGCTACTGACAACACAATAGAAGAAATGTCCAAGAAAGAGTTTATAATGTACATTGTTAACCTGATATGCAAAGTAAAGGATGGTATAAAGAGTGAGATAAAGCAGAAAATACAGGAAGTGAAGGATCACTTCAAAAAAGAGCTAGAAATTGTTTAAAAAAGGAGAAATTGTCAAAATGAAGGAATTAATAAATATAATTTTAAATTCAATGGAAAGCATCACCAACAGACTAAACCACATGGAAGCAGAACCTTAGAAAATCAAGTAAAAATATTTAATATTGAAAATGAAGAGATCATGCAGAAAAGATGGTAAAAATCCATGAGAAAAAGTTCCAAGAATTATGGTAAACCATAAAAAGACCAAATTTCAGAGTTATTTGGACAGAAGAAGGAGCAGAGACACAAACCAAAGGAATGCACAAGGTTTTCAATAATATAATATCAGAAAATTTCCAACACCTAAAGAATGAAATGGAAAATCAAATACCTAAGAATTATAAAACCCTAATGTACAAAACTGAAGCAGACACACACCAAGACACATTAAAATAAAAATGACTGAAATAGAAAATAAGAAAAATCTTAAAGTCCATGAGAGAAAAAAAGCAAATTATGTATACGGGAAAGCTAACTCAAATCTCAACAGATATCTCAACCCAGACCCTAAAAGATAGGAAGTCATTGTTCAACATATCCCAAGCTCTGAAAGACAATGGATGTCAACCAAGAATTTTATATCCACTGAAATTAAGTTTCAGATATGGAGATGAAATAAAAGCTTTTTGTGATAAACAAAAGTTAAAAGAATTCACAAATAAAAAGCCTACACTACAGAATATTCTCAACAAAATACTCCATGAGGATGAAATGGGGAGGAAAAAAGTGAAAACCAACAAATGGAGAAACTACACTAAAGGAATAGTCAAAAGATAATCTAAATCAGGAATACAGGTCATATCTCTGTAATAACCTTAAATATTAATGGACTAAACTCATCAATCAAAACACATAGACTTGGGCTGGGGATGTGGCTCAGTTGGTAGAGTGCCTGCCTCACAAATACAAGGCCCTGGGTTCAATCCCCAGCACTGCAAAGAAACAAAACAAAACAAACAAACAAAAAAGACATAGACTTGCACATTGGATTAAAAAAACAAGATTCAACAATATGCTGTCTCAGAAAGACTCACCTCATAGGCAAAGATATCCACAGACTGAAGGTAAAACGATGGGAAAAACCATATCACCAGTATAGTGTGTGTAAACAAGCAGGGCCTTCCATCCTCATATCACATAAAGTGGACTTTGAACCAAAGTTAATCAGAAAGGACAAAAAAGGTCATTTCATTCTACTGAAGGGAATTATACACCAGTAAGACAGCAATTATAAATACTTATGCTCCAAACAATGAAGCATCTATGTATGTGAAAAAAAAAACCTTCTCAATTTCAAGAATCAAATAGAACACAACACAATACTACTGGGTGACTTTAACTCTCTCACTACTGGACAGGTCTTCCAAACAAAAACTAAGTGAAGAAACACTAGAAACAAATAATACAATCAATAATTTACACTTAACAGAAATATATAGAATATTTCAACCATCAATTTGTGAATACACTTTTTTCATGGAAGAACATGAATTCTTTAAAATATACTGTATCTTATTCCACAAAACAACTCTTAGTAAATACAAAAAAATGGAGGTAATACTCTGCATTCTATCAGAACAGAATGGTCTGAAATTAGGGATCAATAAAAATACATTTATTCTAACATGGAGACTAAACAATACGCTATGGAATGATGAATCGGTTGTAGAATAAATCAAGGATTAAATGAAAAATACTTAGAGGTAAATGAGAACACCTTTACAACATCAAAATCTCTGGGTTAAGGGCTGTGCTAAGAGGAAAGTTCAATGCATCAATCTCATATATTAAAAGAATAAAAAGTCAACAACAAATGACCTAACATTACATCTCAAAACCCTAGAAAATGAAAAACAAATCAACACCAAAAGCAGCAGAAGTCAGGAAAATATTAAAATCAGAGCTGAAATCAATGACATTGAAACAAAATAAACAATTGGAAACTTGAAAAAACAAAAAATTTGTTCTTAGAAAAAAATCAATAAAATTGATAAATCCTTAGCCATACTAACAAAGAGAAAGAGAAAACTCAAATTGCTAAAATTCACGATGAAAAAGAAAATATCTCAATGAATACTACTGAAATATAGAAGATAATTAGAAACTATTTTGAAAAGTTATACTCAAATAAAATAGAAAAACTTGAGGACATCAACAAATTTCCAGGTACATGATGTACCAAAACTGATGCAGGAGGACATACACAATTTAAAAAGATCAATTTTAAGCAATGAAAAGACACCATCAAAAGCCTACCATCCAAGAAAAGCCCAGGACCAACAGATTCTTAGCCAAGTTATGGAAGACTTTAAAAGATGAATTAACATCAATGCTCCTCAAAATATTCCATGAAATAGAAAAGGAGGGAACCATTCCAAATTTATTCTATGAGGCTAGTATCACCCTTATACCAAAACCAAAGACACATTGAGCAAAAAAAAAAACTTCAGACCAATATTCCTCATGAACATAGATGCAAAAATTATCAATAAAATTCTGGCAAATCACATACAAAATACATTTAAAAGATAGTGCACAATGATCAAGTTGGTTCATCCCTGGAATGCAAGGTTTGCTCAACATACAGAAATCAATAAACATAATTCATCACATCAACAGAATTAAAGGCAAAAATCATTGTTATCTCAATAGATGCAGAAAGGACATATGACAAAATACAGCACCTCTTCATGCTCAAAACACTAGAAAAACTGGGGATAGTAGGAACATACCTCAACATTGTAAAAGCTATTTATGCTAAGACTATGGCCAACATTCTAAATGGAGAAAAAGTGAACTCATTTCCTCTAAGAACTGGAATAGACAGGGATGCCCTCTTTCACCACTTCTATTCAACATTATCCTTGAAACTCTTCCCAGAGCAGTCAGATGAGCAAAATTAAATGAATACAAATAGGAAAAGAACTCAACTTATCACTACTTGCTAATAACATGAAGATCCAAAGAATTTCACCAGAAAACCTCTAGAACTCATAAATAAATTCAGCAAAGAATCAGGATGTAAAGTCAATACCTAAAATAAATTCATTTCTATACATAATCAATGAATCCATTGCAAGAGAAATTAGGTAAACTACCCCATTCACAATAGTCTCAAAAAGATACTTGGGAATCAATCTAACAAAAGAGGTAAAAGACATCTGACATCTACAATGAAAACTCTGTAGTTTCTTTCTAAAGAAAGAAATTAAAGAAGACCTTAGAAGATGGAAAGATCTCCCATAATTGTGGATGAGCAGAATTAATATTGTCAAAATGACTACATTACCACAAGTGTTGTAGATTCAATGCAATTCCTATTAAAATCTCAATGGCATTCTTCATAGAAATAGAAAAAGAATTCTTGAAATTCATTTGGAAAAATAAGAGAACCAGAATTACCAAGGCAATCTTTAGTAAGAAGAGTGAAGCAAAAGGCATCACACTACCAGACCTTAAGCTATACTATAGAGCAATAGTACCAACAACAGCATGGCATTGGCACCAAAATAGACATGTAGACCAATGGCACAAAATTGAAGACACACAGACAAACCCACATAAATATGGTTATCTTATACTAGATAAAGGTACCAAAAATATACATTGGAGAAAAGATAACCTATTCAACAAATGGTGCTGGGAAAACTGAAAACATGTGTAGGAAAATGAAATTAAACACCTATCTCTCACCCTGCACAAAACACAACTCAAAATGGATCAAGAGCCTAGGAATTAGACCACAGACCCTGCAACTAATAGAAGAAAAAGTAGGCCCAAATCTTCATCATGTTGTCTTAGGACCAGATTTACTTAACAAGACTCTTAGAGCACAAGAAATGAAAGTAATAATCAATAAATGGAATGGATTCAAATTAAAAATCTTTTTCTCATCAAAGGAAACAATCAATAACATGAAGAGAGAGCCTACATAATGTGAAAAATCTTTACCACTTGCACCTCAGATAGAGCACTTATCTCCAGGCTATATAAAGAACTCAAAAAACTTAACACCAAAAAAAGAAATAATCCAATTAATAAATGAGCAAAGGAACTGAAGAGACACTTCACAGAAGAAATACAATTGATCAACAAACATATAAAAAGTGTTCATCATCTCTAGCAATTAGAGAAATGCAAATCAAAACTACTCTAAGACTTCATCTCAGTCCAATCTGAATAGCAATTATCAAGAATACAAGCAATAGTTAAATGTTGGCAAGGATGTGGCGGAAAAGGTACTCATACATTGTTGGCGGGACTGCAGATTGGTGAAACCATTATGGAAAACACTATGGAGATTTCTAAGAAAACTTGGAATGGAACCACTATTTGACCCAGTTATCCCACTCCTCAGTTTATACACAATGGACTTAAAACCAGTATACTAGAATGATGCAGTCACATCAATGTTTATAGCAGCTCAACTCACAATAGCTAAACTATGGAACCAACCTAGATGCCCCTCAAGAGATGAATAAATAAAGAAAATGTGGTATATATATATATACAATAGAATATTACTCAACCTTAAAGAAGATTTAAATCTTTGGCATTTGCAGGTAAATGATGGAACTAGAGTATATCATACTAAGTGAAATAAGTCAATCCCAAAATATTGAAGGCTGGATGTTTTCTCTGATAAGCAGATGCTAATCCATAGTGGGGGGAGGACAGGGAGAATGAAGGAACTTTAGATTGTGCAGAGGGGAGTGAGGGGAGGTATGGGGTAGAATGAGACAGACATTATTACCCTCTATACCTGTATGAAAAAAATTTTTAAATATTTATCCCTGACAAAAAAAGCTAGTAAAAAATTTTCAATACCCATATTACTTTACTAAGATTACTCTGAGATATTCACATTTTTCCTGTTCCCAAAAAATTAATGTGTACTTATTAAGAATAAAAAAAAGAGAACTAAAAAAAAGATGGAAAAGCAATCTCCATAAACACCTCTTCATTTAAATTGCTAACCCACAGGACTGTATTGCCACCAGCTGAAACTCCAGGGATACCCACTCAGCCAGCAGTGGCTGCAGCATCATTTGGAATAGCCCAAGGACTCAGAGCTCCTGGAACAGCTAAAAGGGGTGTCTCCTTGGAAAATGCTTCAGCAAAAACTGGATCCAATGCAGATTGCCCATCTCCAGATGGAAATTCAGGTCAAGTATAATTCCTACTTTTATCATTGCTGTATTTTACTTTCAAATTCACAATTTTGGAAAAGTCAATCCTTAGAGTACAGCAAGAATTATAAATAGTCTGACCATCTAGGGCTGGTTTTGCTTGTCGAGCATGTACTGGATCACCATACTGGAGCAAAGCTTGAAACTGGTTGTTTTTGTAAATGTGATTACCTTCAATACAGCACCACATGTAGACAATACTTGATGAAGAACATCAAGTGTTACAGGGTAGTACATAATGTCAATAATTATTCTAAGTGCCGGTCTCTGGGCTGAAGTCACTGCACTGCCACTAACTGTGGTGTTGCTAATAGGAGTGTTTGCTGTCTGGACAGATGTCACAGCTTGAAGCACTGCTTGTGCATGTTGGTTTAATGTATTGTCTTTAGTTCTTTGTGATTGGAGTACTGGATATAAATTGATTGATTACAGAGATGAGGTGTCATAGCAGAATGGTAATTAGCCATAATGGTAATAGCTGCTTCCTCTGTTGGCAGTTCCAAAAATGCCTGTTTTTCTTTTTTCCCTTTCAGCATAAGGATGTTGGTCACATTACCAAAATGTAAGCATAAAGCAATAACTTTAGTTTCTGTCACTGTACCAGGTAATTTTTGAGTATGAAGTACAGGAGAAGGAGCACCATCCATTTTATCTTCTTTAAATTTCTTATTATCATTACCATTGGCTGTAACAACCATACCATTCATAGTAGAGTTTCAAGTACTGAGAACACTGACTGAGAGTAGTTTGTCAGATTCTCTCTTCATACCAAGAGCAACCTCAGTGACAATTCTAACCATTGCCAAACTGGACAAAACTTCACTCACATTTTTAGTCAATTCTTAATCACAAAGAAAAGTGATTTGTGCTGGGCATGGCAGCACACACTTGTAGTTCTAGCTACTTGGGAGGCTGAAGCAGGAGGATTTTAAGCTGGAGGCCAGTGTGGGAAATTTAGTGAGACCCTATCTCAAAATGAAAATAAATATCTGGGGATATACAGAGAGCCCCTGGGCTTAATCCCCAGTATCATTAAATAAACAAAAAGACAAAAAATCCTTTCTAAACAGTAAGATGATATAGATCTCCAAGCTCAATAGAGCATAATCAAAATATTTATGAAAATAGTTATTCAAATTTTCTGCAAATAATGCTAGAGAGTCATCAGTTTGGAAGTCAAAGGAAAGTTTTTAGTAAAAATCTGAATTTGATTGCCCACTGAGTAACTTCCTGGCTGTAGGATTTTGTGCAAGTCCTTTATTCTTTTATAGCTAAATTGGTCTGGCATTTATTTCTTTTAAAGGAGGGATTTGATTCAAACTTTCCACATTATGCTGTGTGAGAATATATATGCAAAGACATTAGCACAACCCATGATACAGGACAGGCTGTCAACAGTGCATAGTCATTATTATTTTAATATAAGTTTAAACTATAACCAAAGAAGACATCAGAATAGAACTGTTATGGTTTGGATGTGAGGTGTCCCCTAAAAGCTCATGTGTGAGTAAATGCAAGAAGCTTTAGTGGAAAAATTATGGGGTTAGGAGAGTCTTAACCAATCAGTGAATTAATCCCCTGGGGTGACTGAGTGGTAAGTTAAGGTGGGCAGGTTGTGACTGGAAGAGGTGGGTCATTGTGGACATGCCTTTGGGGTTTATATTTTGCATCTGGTAAGTGGAGCCTCTCTCTGCTGCCCAATCACCACGTGAGCCACTTCCCTCCACACAATCTTCTGCCATGATGTTCAGACTCACCACTGTCGGGGTTTCGGCCGGACCCCTGGCCCTAGGTGTGGCAAGGCTAAGATGGCGCCTGGCAGTGAGCCAGAGCAATTAACTTTTGCACAAACAACCGACACATTTTTGAGGAAGTTCCAGGGATTGGCTAAGCTCCCTGATGGACAGTACAGGTCCACTATATACCTGCCTTTGCTGCCTGTATCTGTTATGCTCTCCCCTCGTGCAAAAATGCTGATTGGTTACAAGTACTGTATATATTGGAGTGTAAGTTCCTCAAAGGGGAAGAACAAAGAGAGAACTGAGAGGATGGGGGTGCGCGCAATAAAAGGGCTGAAAAGAACCAGGTGTCGTGTCTCTCTGCGGGCGGGGAGCGCGACAACCACAAGCCCTGAGGAATTGAGCCAGCTGTGTATGGACTGAAACCACTGCAACCGTGAGAACTTAAATTTTTCCTCTTCTAAAGTTATTCTTACCAGGTCTTCTAGACACAGCAGCAGAAAATTTGACTAAAAGAGGAATAGTCTCTCATTCTCTGTGTTTTCTATTTACTTTATTATAACATTCCCTAAGACTGTGTAGGGATGCCTAATTTAATAATATTCCACTACTGTCTGCTTTTCTACTGTCTTCTTTTCTCAGGGGAGGAAAAGTTCTCCATCTAAAAGAACAAATATTAGCAAACTTACTGCATCACTGGTAAATTTTCAGCAATCTTTCTTTCTTATTTAATATTTATTTTATGTAGTGTTACACATTGCCTTTTAAGATTACTTCAATAAAAAGAAAGGGCATTTATACAAATATATGGATACAAATTTCTAATAAAAATATTATTTTTCTTTTTCTGTCAAATGGTGAATGTCCATTTTACAAACTTCAGCTAGAAACATAGAAAAAAGTAAAATTGATAAATCTATAAATCACTTTTATAAGCCTACCATGCAGAGTAAATTACTGCTAACATTTTATACTATTTATTTCTGGATTTTTGATGTTATCACTTTATTAAGTGTAGTTTATTTTGTATTTTAGCCTTGTTCAACTTGGGCACCATTTCATAGGAGAAAGTAATTCTTTGAGAAAAGTAAAATTTGCTGAAAATGTGTAACCATAGATTTTAAAAGGTAAAAAAAAAAATAGTTGAGACCCTGGAGGCATCAGGGGATGAACAGACATTATCCAACTATACACCCAAAGATAAACCTTGTGCAAAAATAACAAAACTTAGAATTTCTGAATCTGCTCCTCTTCCTTTACTTCTCCACCCCTCTGTGGTGATATGGATTGAACCCAGGGCCTCATGCTTGCTAGTAAAATGTTTTACTGAATATCAATTTATTGGTTTTTCCTTTACCACTGTTAAGGAGAGGAGAAATCGAGAGAGTGATGGGGAGGAACTGTATTGGCACAAGAATGAAAACAACATTATAGTTTTTGACAAAGTGCCCCAAGTCCTTAGACTGTTTGCCTTCATATCCAACCACAGATCGCCTTTTGTTATGTGGCTGGAAGGCACTGTGGGATGACTTACAAGTGCTTGTCACTTGAATCCCCTCCCTGACTTTAGCCAATTGGAGATGTTAGGACTGTCTTTAGAGCAGAAAGGAAAAGCCTACATGTTTTATCACCTTCAGCATCACATAAAATGGCTTCTATAGTTGCTGGCTGGAGTTCCCACAGAGAAGTCTACTTGGTTTTAGTACCCACTGAATAATAATTCATAGCTTTAGAGCTACAAATCTCCCTTTGTCCTTCCCATAAACAGCAGGAATTGCATTTTGTTAGGCCACCATACTATACCTAATTGTCTTCTCAGCTTTTCTTCTTCCCATGCTAGCAATTCCCTGCAATGAATTTTGTTTCAAATGCTCAGAAAGATCTTTTCTTTTTCTGGTTGAGGTGTGATTAATACTATGTGTAATTAAAGTGTTACTCTATAAGTTATTTCTACATGATATAAACATATGTCATTTTCTAATGATATGAAATTATGTCTTCAGAACCTGGCATGGTAGTGTGTACCTGTAATCCCAGCTGCTCAGGAGGCTAAGACAGGAGGATCACAAGTTCAAAAGCCAGCCTCAGCAAAAGCAAGGAGCTAAGAAACTAAGTGAGACCCTGTCTCTAAATAAAATACAAAAGAGGGCTGATGTGGCTCAATGGTCAAGTGTCCCCCAAGTTCAATCCCCAGTACAAAAAAAAAATAGAGAAAGAAAGAAAAATAAGGAAGAGAATTATGTCTTCAGTCTTAACTCAGGGGGCATATACTCTCTCACCTTTGATTATGCCTTCAGAGTTTTGTGCAATTTGTGAAACACAAAATGCAGCTACCTCCAACAATAGTCACAAGGGATTAGATTCCTAAAGAAAAGGACTATAAAGGTGATCTCTTCAATTGTTAAATACAGAGATTTTGGCCAGGTAATGTCTTATGCAGAGATCCTGTCAAGCCAGGACAGATTTCTGTTCTTCAGAACTATGAGACAAGTGGGTGTTTTTAAGCCACCACATTATGGTGATCATTTACAGGAGTAGGCAACAAATACATGACCAATGTCATCTTCACTCAGCTGTTCTAGAGTACCTGCCACATTCATTGCTTTTACGACTGTGAGTTTTTTCTATCACTGCTGTTCTCTAAGCAACTTGATTGCTCCCTGGTCTCTGATTTCACACATATATGGGAAATGAACAAAGAAGCAATATGTTATGATGAGGAAATGAGAAATAGGTGTCATGATATTTCACCGTAGGCCTGACTCTGCCTTGCTTCACATTGCAAACTCTTTCAAGTCAGGTAGCCTTTCTAGGTCTCTGCTTCATCTGCTGAACACAATGAAAGTTCACTCTAATTTTCATACCAGTGTTAAAGTGCTATGAATACATGGCATATTTATTGAATTTCTTATATATACTGAATTGTCACTTTAAGCAATATAAAAGAAATTTAAAACATAGTGTTGGTCTCTAAGTAGATTATTTGAGGTAACTTGGATAGACACATAAAATGTTTTAAGGAATAATACAGAAGTATAAAAACCACTTCTCAGCTATATTCTTCAGAAGCCAAGAACTATTCTGTTACCTAAGAAAATATATCACTGGGGGGAAGAAAAGGGAAGGGCAGGAGAATGAAATTGGCCAAATTGTATTGCTACATTGTGTGCCTGTACAAATATGTAACATTGTTTTCTTCCATAATGTAAAACTGTAATGCACCAATAAAAATATTAAAAAGCAAGTATATCTCTATTAAGAGCTACTGGTCCTTGATTTTAAAAGCTGGATATAACTCAGTTATAAACTGATGAATAAAAATGCTATTCATTTTAAATCTGGAAGTAGACATGTGTACTTTGAATGTAATAGAAATAAAAATATTATTGTCAATAATAACAATAGCTTTCCTTTATTGAGTGATTTCTTCTTTGGGTTACCAAACTTGACATCAATTACAACACTTTAATCCATATAATTATTCAATAAGTTTAGGTATCACCATTTCTACTTTGAAATTTCACAGCAAGCCAAACAGTGAAACTAGTTAAATAAATAGTTTAAAGTCACATATGTAGAAAGCAATTAAAATATCATTCACACCTACAGTTCCCAATTCAGAAGCATGCAGAATCAAGCCACTTTCCTGTAACCATCCTGATTATTTCCTTGGAAACATAAGGATGCCCACCTTTCTATTTACTGTGTCTTTGTGGAAATAAACAGTCACAACAAACAAACTTTCAAGTTCAGTTCTAACCCATCTCCAAGTGTGCTGTTTCACCCTTCTGTACACCTCAGATTTATTCATCATCTTGGTCTCGCCACCAGCATCTCACTGCCACAGACCTTGTGAGATTGTGATCCAGATTCTTAGAGCCCAGGTAATGATTGAAGCCCTGTAGTGGCTCCCCATTCCAAATTCATTGAAAAGTTGAACTCTTAACATTACCTCAAGGCCTCAGATTATGTACTTAGTCTCTGTTATGGTTTGGATCTAGTTTGAATTCTCCCCCAGGTTTCATGTACTTGGAAACCTTCTCCACAATACCATTGAAATGTATGTCTTTAAGAGGTAAATGCTTCCCGGGCACTCTACATTTCTGAAGGAGTTATGGCGGTCTTAGGGAACTGAATTTCTTCCCTGGAGTACAAGCTGTTATACAAGAGCATGACTTGTCCCTCCTCTGCCTCTTCTTCCTGTTCTACCACAGGATTTCCCTCTAGGGCATGCTCCACCTTCCTCTTCCTTAGGCCTTCCCACCATGGTGATGCCATACACCATGAGGTCCTCACCAGAACCAACTCATGCTTGTGTCATGCTCTTTCATTTCCAGAACTATGAGCTAAGTAAATCTCTTTTCTGTAAAAAATGCCCAGTGGGAGATCATTTATTAAAACAACACAAAATAGATACATGTTTTTATTCAAAAAACTTTCAAAAACAAAAGAGTACACTACTTGTTTGAACAAAATTTTTGCTTTTCTCATTCTTCAGGATTCTGAAATGTCAAAGAACCATTATTATTATACTTCAGAACAATATTCTTTCCCTTTTTATTATTGAAAGACTTTCATCTCCTTTGTTTAAATCTCTTCCTTTTCTCTTTGCAACCCTTTTCTGCATCATACTCTGAAAATGTCCTAGGTAGGAAGATCATGAGTTCAAAGTCAACCTCAGCAACTTAGTGAGACCCTCAGTGACTCAGCAAGACCCTATCTCTAAATAAAATATAAAAAAGGACTGGGTGTGTGGCTTAGTCATTAAGTGCCCCTGGGTTCAATTCCCAGTACCAAAGGATGGGGAACAGATAGAGAGAGAGAGAGAGAGAGAGAGAAAGTTTGTGCTTGGCTCACACTTTTAGAGGTTCAAGTTCATAATGGCTGATCTCATTGCCTTTGGGCCTGTGGTGAGACTACATATCATAACAAGTATGGGTCAGGCCAAAACCACTCACCTCAAGGTCAGGAAGCAAAATAGAAAGAGAAGGGGCCTGAACATCCATTATTCACTTAAAGGTCATGCAGGAGACATGAAGACCTCCTACTAGGTCCTACCACTTAGGGGTTCTACCACTTCACATTAGTGTTTTTAAAACATGAGCCTTTGGGAGACACTTAAGATTTGAGCTACATATCACCCTAATTGTTTTTCTCACTAGATTAAAGACAACATAGGGTGAACTTGGGTGGTAGACTATTGGAAATAAGTAGTTAACAGACCACATTAAAATGTCCTATTCTGGGGTTTATCTAGAATTAAAGAGTGAAATTTTGACAGCAAATATGATGAAAAGCACAATTTGAGTATGAGAAGATAGTAATAAGATCACCTTTTGAAATCTTCTTAAGTGCATGGAAGCCTTGGCTCCCAATAAAGGCCTTAAGCACTGAGAAAATAAAGACCATGTGTAATCAAAGCAGGTTTAATTTTAAGAGAAAGATAATACTGTACCCTGGTCAATTTAAAAGCCCTGTCTCCTCACTGTAAAGTTGTGAGCACTAACATTCCTTTTGGTTTCAGTGTACTGTTGTGCCCGAAGGCTCGAGACCCCGCAAAGACCACCAGAGACCATGATCAATGCAAGCAGCAAAGAGTCATTTATTAGCAAGCTCGAGCCTGGTCCTCTGCGTCCTTAACCGGTGACGCTAAGAGAGGCCCCCAGCCCTCGTTAGCAGGGTTTATATAATAAAAGGCAAGCAGTTATACAGTGTTCTTTCTAATTAGTTAACATATACAATTGTAAAGCATGTTATCTTAAGTTCTGAGTCGCTCTGACCTCCGAGAGGAGGGTTATCGTTAGCAAGGTTTGTTCTCGGGTCAGCTCCCCTGGCCTTCACAGATAAGATGGGAGAGGTCTGTGTTTATACATTTTTTACCATTTTTACGACCGGGGCTGCGGGCAATTTGGGAAAGCCTGTGTTTATACAGGTGCAGAAGAGCGGGGCTGCGGGCAATTTGGGGAAGCCTGTGTCTCTATCTTTCATTCCCCCCTCTCCAAGAGCATTTAGAGAGCCAATCTTGGGTCTCTATTGTTTTAACCCTTGCTGCGGCTTCACTGGCTGATATTGGGCCCTTAGCACCATTAGCTGTACTGTATTTATTCTATCCTTAATAAAAACAATTAACTTATTGACCATACAAGGTCCTATAGTTAAAGCTAGTAGCAACAATAATAGGGGTCCTACCACAGTGGACACCAGAGTAGTTAACCAAGGGGAAAAATTGAACAAATTTCAAACCAGCTCTGACTAGCTTCCCGTTCTTTCTTTCTGTTTGCTAGTCCTTCTCTGACTTTTGCCATGTTATCCTTAATTATTCCAGAGTCATCTATATAAAAGCAACATTCTTCTCCTAGAGCCACACATAGGTCTCCTTGTTGTAAGAATATTAAGTCCAAACCTCTTCTGTTTGGCAAGACCACTTCAGCTAGGGAAGTTAAAGATTGTTCTAAAAGAGAGATTGAATCTTCCAAACGCTCCATGTCTGCATCTATCGCTGCTCTTAGATTGGAGTAATGTCGGTTCTGAGTAACTAAGGAAGCTACTCCAGTTCCTAACCCTCCCAGGCTAGCCCCAAGTAGCAGACTAAGAGTTAGTGTGGTAATAGGTTCCCGTTTGTGTCGAATAGGGTTCTGTTTCAGGCCCCATCCTTGTTCAATCATAGTCATAAAACTTTGGTGCTCATGGTAAATTAGCCACAGAACCAATCTGACTAGAACACAATAATCCTTTGACTGTTTTAACACATTCCAGTGGACGCAGGGGGTGAGTCCAGAGGAGCAAGCCCACCACGAATCATTGTGGGGGATTATAAAAGAGTTTTCTTCCTCTGGTTGGATTTTCCATGTCAAACGACAGAGGGACTGGCTGGCATAGGGCACTGCTCCTAAACAGAGCCCTTGTCCTGACACTTACTCTAGGGTTAGGGACTGTGTAGATCGCCAGTGGCAATCCTGGAGCTTGGTGGAAATAGTAACATACGCTTGCACTGCTACTCCCTCATAATAAGGGGGGACAGTGTCATAGCAAAGCCAGCAGGACCTGGTCAAATTAGGATAGGTGGCATTGAGCACCAGGAAGGACCAAGACAAAAGGCTCAGAAGGGGATGAGCTTCCGTTTGAATTGGATCCACAATTGACTGTTCATGGGGTTGTTTAGTTCTTAAGTAGGGGGCACTTAAGGAGTGGGTGGTCGGTTGTGGGGTATTTGGGAGGCTAGTAACTAATTTACTAATTTTTGGACCTCGGGTGGGGGGGATAATCAGAACTCTTTGGGCCGGAAGGTGTAAAATGGGGTTAGGCCCTAATGGCTGGGTGAAAAACGTTATAATCATCCAAACAGTGAACACTACCCCCAAATCAGGTCCCTCAGCATAGAGGTGTAACCCCCATGATCGGGTTTTTATCCATTGTTTATCCCATTTTCCCTTATTGGTGAAGGTGATGGAGAGGGGGTTACACCTATTGTTACATGAAACTGTTTTTTTTTTCCTCGCTTGACTTCAATTAAGTCACGAGAGGCTTTTATCCAATAAGCCTGCCCTGTAGTTGCACATCCCCACTTAGCACAGAAATAAGATTCTTCCCCTCCACATTCTTTCTGGTGAGAATAACCAGGACACACGTAGAAGGGGAGACGCTGAAGTTCCTCCCTCCCGCGGGTATAAGCACAGTTAAATTTCCTTGTTCTCCCACTAACTGTATCTGTAAGGGCCCGCTTACTTAGATGTTAATTCTTCATTAACACTAATAGTGCCTGTTCGCACCGAAAAAGCTCCATTTGCTAAGGTACAAAGGTCTACTTGCAGTTCAGGCCACCATGTCCATAAAGGGTGGTATTCAGTCACAGTCAAGCTGGGAACTTTTGCCGCTGGGTTGGTTTCTTCCCAGGTGATTTCATAAGGCTGATATGGGCTGAAGTTGGTGGCTCCAAAAACTGGAGCTATAGCTGTGGTTGTGGCCAGAACGAAAGAACAAAGTAAAAGCAAGAACATAGTCACATCACAGTCTGTGGCGGCAAAGCTTGATCTTTAGCGGGTTGTCCTTAGACCTGTCCGCTCTCCAGGCAGAGTCGTCTAGGGCAGGAAGCACGATGTCGGAAAGGGGTTCAGTCAACTTGGCGTGGGTGTGATGAATCCAGGAGGCAATGCCATCGACTTTGAGGGCGGTGGGTGTAGTCAAAATGACCATGTAGGGGCCCTTCCACCGTGGTTCCAAGTTGCTCTGTCGGTGTCTCTTTACTAGGACCCAATCACCCGGGTGGAAGTTGTGAGGAACAGGAGGCGGGCCTGACTCGTACAGGCTTTTGAGCTTAGGCCAGACTTCTCTGTGGGCCCTCTGCAGGGCCTGGAGGGAAGATAAAAGTTCAGAATCATCCACAGTTTCTTCTTTTAAAAGCCGCTCATCAGATCAGGGAGTATTGGAGGCGGGGGTCCCAAACATGATTTCATAAGGGGTGAGTCCCATCTTATAGGGAGAATTACGCACCCGATATAGGGCATAGGGAAGGAGAGCCACCCAGTTACTGCCAGTCTCCAGGGTTAATTTGGTTAAGGTCTCTTTTAAATTTCTGTTCATTCTCTCTACCTGTCCTGAGCTTTGGGGTCGATAAGCACAATGCAGTTTCCAATTTGCCCCAAGTACTGAAGCCAGCCCCTGACTTACCTGTGAAGTAAACGCTGGCCCACTGTCAGACCCTATCATCACGGGAAATCCATACCTTGGCAGGAGGTCCTCTAAAATCTTTTTAGCCACTATCTGCGCCGTTTCCCGCTTGGTGGGGAATGCTTCAACCCATCCTGAAAAAGTATCTACAAAAACTAATAGATATTTATACCCATACCTTCCAGGTTTTACTTCAGTGAAATCAACTTCCCAATATGCCCCTGGCCTATCCCCCCTTAATCTATTTCCGGATTCCCACTTGCTATATCCTGCATTTGTTAACTTACAAACTCTGCAACTTTGACGATCTGTTCTATCTTATTTTGCACACCTTTAATTCTAATTCCTGCTTGCAGCATCAAGTCCTGTAATTTTCTTGTCCCCATGTGGGTGGTCTGGTGGAGCCTGTGCAACACTTTCTGCCCCATCAGTTCTGGAAGTATTATCCGGTTTTCAGAGTCTTTCCACCATCCATCTGAGCATTGGGCTAGTGGTTGCTGGCGAATCCATGATAAGTCCTCTTCCGTGTAGGTTGGGTCTTTTGGGAGGGTTCGTGGGCCAGAGTCTGGGAGTTGAGCAACCGTGATCAAGTCTCTCTGGAGGGCTATTTCACGTGCTACCTTGTCTGCTAAGCAGTTGCCCCTGGATACTGAATCAGATGGTTTTTGATGCCCAGGGCAATATACGATAGCCAATTTCTTGGGTAACCAGAGGGCGTCTGTCAGGGACACAATTTCTTCCTTGTTTTTAATAGATTTTCCTTCTGCGGTTAGCATTCCCCTTTCCCTGTAAATAGTCCCATGAATATGGGCAGTTGCAAAGGCATAATGACTGTCCGTGTATTCAGTCAATTTTTTGTCTTTTCCCATCGTTAGGGCCTTAGTCATGGCTATCAGTTCTGCCTTCTGGGCAGAGGTGCCTATTGGTAGGGGCTCAGCCCAAATTACCTCTGTCTCAGTCACTACTGCTGCACCCGCATACCTTTGACCCTGATGTAGAAAGCTGCTCCCATCTGTGAACCATCAAGCAGCGGATGATCTTGCAGGTCTTCTCTAAGCCCATGAACCTGGGCTAGGATTTCCAAGCAGTCATGTATGGGTGTGTCCAGGTCAGGGTCAGGAAGCAGTGTAGCAGGGTTGAGGGCTGAGGGTGCCTGAAAAATAATTCTGAGAGGATTAAGCAATAAGTTCTGATAATGTGTGAGCTGAGCATTACTGAGCCATCGATCTGGAGGTTGTTTCAGGATTCCCTCAATAGCATGTGGAGTGATCACATGTAATTCTTGTCCCATTGTCAATTTATCAGCATCTTTTACCATTAGGGCTGTGGCCGCAATCATACGTAGGCATGGGGGCCAGCCCGCAGCCACCGGATCCAGTTTTTTTTGACAAGTATGCTATTGGTCTCCTCCAGGGGCCTAGGTATTGAGTCAAAACTCCTTTTGTGATCCCTTTACTTTCATCTATATAGAGGAAGAATGGTTTAACGACATCGGGAAGCCCCAGAGCTGGGGCTGACAAGAGGGCATCCTTGATTTGCTAGAATGCTATATCTGCTTCTATTGTCCAATTAAAAGGCTGCTTGTCTTTTGTGGCCTCATACAGTGGTTTGGCTAATTCCGCAAACCCTGGGATCCAGAGTCGACAGAAGCCAGCCGACCCGAGGAATTCCCTTACTTGGCGTGGGGACTGGGGCTTTGGGATTCTTAGAACAGTCTCTTTGCAGGCTTGGGTCAACCATCATTTACCTTCCCTTAGGAGATAGCCCAAGTATGTTACCTCAGGTCTGCAGATTTGAGCTTTCTTTGCTGACGCCCTATATCCCAAGGTGCCCAGTGTCTGGAGTAAATTTTCTGTTCCTTGGATACATTCATCCCAGTTTTCAGCAGCTATAAGGAGATCATCTACATATTGTAACAAAGTTAGGTTGGGATGATTTTGCCTGAACTCACCCAAGTCCTCATGTAGAGCTTCGTCAAACAAGGTGGGAGAATTTTTGAATCCCTGCAGCAATCTCGTCCTGGTAAGTTGTCCATTTATACCCTCATCAATGTCTGTCCATTCAAAGGCAAATAGCTCTTGGCTCTTTGGAGCTAGAGGCAAGCTGAAATCCAGCACCGTATACCATTGTCTGTAAGGAGGAAGTGCACTCAGAAGTGTATACGGATTAGGCACAGTAGGGTGTATGTCTGCCACTCTTTTGTTTACTTCTCTTAAGTCCTGAACTGGGCGGTACTCATTTGAGTTAGGCTTCCGTATTGGAAGCAGGGGGGTGTTCCATGCCGATCAGCAAGGACGTAGTACTCCTTGGTTCAGCAGTCGCCAGATATGGGGGTTATTCCTATTTGAGCTTCCCTGGGCATGGGGTATTGTTTAACCCTAATGGGGTTAGCTCCTGGTTTTATTTCTATATAGAGGGTGGGACGATGTTTAGCCAACCCAATTCCCCCAGTCTCTGCCCAGGCATCTGGGAACCGCTGTACCCAGTCTTCAATGTTTTTATCAGGGGATTGCGGCTGCTGGTGTAACCGATATTCATCCTCCAAAGTAAGAGTTAGCATAGGTAGCAATTTTCCTTGCCCATCGGTTACCTGGGCACCTTCGGGGTGAAAATTAATTTGGGCCCCGATTTTGGTTAATAAATCTCTTCCCAACAAGGGATAGGGGCTGTCGGGTATGACTAAGAACTAGTGAGACACTTTTTCTGTTCCCAAGTCTACTGTTCTTTTGGTTGTCCAAGGGCACTTTTTAATCCCCGTAGCCCCTTGCACCCATGAGATGCTTGTTGATATCTTTCCTTGAGGGTCAGTCAAAGCTGAATATTGAGCTCCTGTATCCACCAAAAACTGCACTGGAGTCCCCTCCACTTTCAGAGTTACCCTAGGTTCGGGGAGGGGTTCCGAACCCCGTCGCCCCTAATCGTGCATTTCATCTCGGGTGACCAGGACTGATGGTCTCCTAGTTGTCCATTTACTATCTCTGGTTCTATGGTTTCTCTTTTTAGGGCAATCTTTAGCCCAATGGCCTTCCTTCTTACAGTAGGCGCACTGATTCTGACCCAGATCATGCACTCTGGAGTTCCCAAGTGGTGGTCAATTACTCGGGAGTCTGTTTCCTTCTTTTTCTGCTCTCCCTCCCTGCACTGCTACTGCTAATGCTTTGGTTATCTCCCTAGTAGCCCTAAGCTGCTTTTCCTCTGGTGCATCTCTGTTATTGAATACCCGCTGGACTATTCTCATTAAGTCTTGAATATTTTCCCCTTCTAAATCCTCTATTCTTTGTAACTTACTCCTTATGTCCGGTGCTGCCTGGTTAACAAAGCTCATTACTACTGCTGCCTGATTCTCTGGGGATTCTGCATTCATAGGAGTATACTATCTAAATGCCTCCATTAATCTTTCTAAATAAGCTGAAGGTGATTCCTGTTTTTCTTGCATGACTGAATACACCTTGGCCAAATTAGTGGGTTTACGAGCTGCTGCACAGAGACCCCCCATTAGAGTCTGGCGATAAACCCGGAGTCTCTCCCTACCTTCAGCCGTATTGTAGTCCCATTCATCTTGCGGAGGCCTGGACAAGGGGAAAGAAGCATTAATTAAGTCAGGGTTTACAGTGGGTTGTCCATCGTCTCCTGGGACCAACTTTCTGGCTTCCATCTGGATTCTTTCATGCTCCTCGGTTGTGAACAGAATCCGGAGTAGCTGCTGACAATCATCCCAAGTAGGTTGATGAGTGAACATGACACTATCTAAAAGGGAAATCAAGTCTTTAGGGTTGTCGGAAAACTTAGCATTTTGATTTTTCCAATTATATAAATCGCTTGTAGAGAAGGGCCAATATTGAAGCCAGGGATTGCCAGCATTGTCTGGCGGCCCAGTTTCTCGGAGCGGCAGAGCGATTGTGGAATCTGGAGCTTCTGGTCGGGAGGGGCTGGCTGCCCGCTGGGCTCGGCCCCGCGTTCTCCTTGCTAGCCCTCCTGAGCCAGTTCTTTCTTCCTCATTTCTGGTCACAGCCGCTTCTCTCTCTTCTGTAGCCTCCGGTCCTGGGTTCTGAGGAGGAATAGGGGCTTGCATATAAGGGGGAGGATTAACAAGAAGGGGGTCTGGATCTTCCTCCGGGAGAATAGGGTGGGGAGTTGTAGGCTTTTCTGACGAATCTAACTTCTTTAGGGCAAGCATCTTAGTTGTGGGGGAGGGCGGCGGCAGTAGGAAGGGAGAAAGCCAGGTTGGAGGGTTATTATCTACCAAGTTTTCCCAGGTTAAAATGTAGGGAATTTGATCTGGGTGGCCAATTTTTCCTGGTTGGAAGATTTTATCTTTGACCTTTTGGATAGTTGGGAGGTGGAAGGTTCCCTCTAGGGGCCATCCCACTTGGAAGGTGGGCCAATCCAACTTGCAAAAAGTTACAAGTTTTCTTTTACTGATTTCAACTGACAAATTATGTACTCTGGCTTGAACCTCCTCAAAATGGCTGACCATGATAGTCAAAGGGGTACTTTGAGTTTGGCCCATCTCTATAACAATTAGATATCCAACTATCGAGAGGAGGAGAGATGTAAAGGTTAGATAAAAAAGAAACCAGGACAGATGACGCCGATGTGGATTGGAAATGTCATCACAGCAGAGAGCTGTCGCTGGTCGTCTATCCGGTTGAAAACCTGTTCCCTGTATAATTCCAAAAGGATGAAATGAATTTGACCATTGATTAGTATTGCTCCTTTCTATCAGGAGATCTATAGACCCATTTTCCTCCAGATTGGAGATGAGAAGTTTGAGTGTGAGGAACGGCGCGAAGTCGCCGCCGCTGCCAGGGGATGTGGCCGGCGCCTGCCCCGAGCCACCACTGCTACCATCGCCGCCACAGAAGCGCTGGAGGAGGAGTTGGGAGTGAGGAACGGTGGTGAATTGTAACAGACTTACATAATGAAGAACTTGATAGAAGGCAAGAGTAAAGACCATACAGTACAAAACACAAACAGACAGACACGTAGCACGCTAAATCAAAAATTGGCTAGCCAACAAAAACAAACAATTTCCTATTGTGTCAAAGAGTTGCCCAAGCGCAACACAACGCCCAAATGGGACAAAGAGTTACCCAAATGTGACAAAGTCGCCCAAATGCAGCACAGATGCTGCCCAGATGCAGTGCAAAAGCTGCCCAGATGTGAGAGTCACCCAAATGCGACAGAGTCACTCAGATGCAGCGCAAAAGCTTCCCAGATGTGAGAGTCACCAGATGCGACAAGGTCACCCGATGGGTCGAGGGGACGTCTCCTGAGACCCTGCTGGGGTCCTATAGCGCGTCCGCCAGGACTATGCCAGCCCAAAACCAGAACCTGCAGGCAATCCAGACCAGAAAACACACGGCAATGCCTTACACACCAGCCGAATGACTCTATGATCAGGTGTCTAGGTGGGCTTGGGGCATCCTGGGCAAGCCCCATATGTTGTGTCCGAAGGCTCGAGACCCCGCAAAGACCACCAGAGACCATGATCAATGCAAGCAGCAAAGAGTCATTTATTAGCAAGCTCGAGCTTGGTCCTCTGCATCCTTAACCAGTGACGCTAAGAGAGGCCCCCAGCCCTCGTTAGCAGGGTTTATATAATAAAAGGCAAGCAGTTATACAGTGTTCTTTCTAATTAGTTAACATATATAATTGTAAAGCATGTTATCTTAAGTTCTGAGTCGCTCTGACCTCCGAGAGGAGGGTTATCGTTAGCAAGGTTTGTTCTCGGGTCAGCTCCCCTGGCCTTCACAGATAAGATGGGAGAGGTCTGTGTTTATACATTTTTTACCATTTTTACGACCGGGGCTGCGGGCAATTTGGGGAAGCCTGTGTCTCTTTCAGTACCCAACTGAGCTAAAGAATATAAAATTGGACACTGCTGTCTTCTGTTTCTTAAGATGCACTGAAAGAGTTGACATTTCAATATATAAATTAGGAGTTCTTGTCAAAGCACTTTGTGTCTTCACAGCCAAAAGCACTAGCAATCTCTGTGAGCTATCTGTCTTGATTATCTTTTTCATTCACTCATACAAAGTAAAGCCATTACGCAAAGAAAAAAATGGAAATGTGACATGTATCTAATTTTAAAATGGCTATAACTACAAATATGTAACTGTAACCCAGTGTAACTGGGTTCCTTGGACATTACAGATTTGGGTTGTTATACACTGGTATTATTCTCAAAATAAAAGGATGCTAATAAAAATTCCATTAAAGAGAAAATTTGTTTTTGAAGAAGAAAATGCCATTCCACAAGGCCAATCTTTGGTCTTCTGAGAGAAAAGCAAGTGTGACAAACTTGCCTTGCTACCATTTACTGATTATTTTTGTACCCTGAGGAAATCAAGGGCAAAAATCTCAGAGACTTTATTTCTATCAACTTTCAACAGACTGAATCATCACTTTCTTTTCTGGCAGCTGAAACTCCCAGTGCTAGTATTTTCTTATGAATCAAAATTATTAGAGGTTAAATATCTTTTCATCGAATATCATCATAGCTGTGTCAGATTATGTAAACACAAAGTTAGTTTTGCCTTGAAAATAGAATTGAGAGCTAAGAGAAATGCCATGACAGGGAAAATAAATATGCATATTCAATGGAATATAAATTTACCTTCAATACAGCATTCCACAAAAAAGCACCAGCATAGAAGACCAACATTACATATCATGGGATGAAATATTTTCCATATGAATAAAATTACATTTGAGGTTATGAAGGTTATGAAAATAACCAGTATTTGAGTTCAGAGGCAGAAAAAACCAAGAGAAAAGTCAGTATAATGAAGTGTTATGTTGAAATATGTATGGAAGATAAAAAAAATTTGCATGGATTTTCATATAATATTTTGACATCATGAATAATATATTTTACTTGAATTTAATATATGAAAATATGAATAAATTAGTGCATAGAATAATAATTCCTATGAAAGTCATAATACATATTAGAAATACTTTATGAGGGGTTTTTCAAGATGGCGGACTAGAGGGCAGCTGCATTTCATGTTGCTCCAGGACTCAAGATTCAAAAGAGGAGATAGTGCCTTGGGACCAACTCAAAGCCGCTGGGTGAGTTTCTCCCATTGGGGAGGCGTCCCGGATGGGGCGGTAGCCCCTGAACGCAGAGAACTTTGTGAAGTAGAGTGGCTTGGCGAGACGCCCCTCTCCCACTGGAGTGGTAAACACGGACAGTGAAGCGGAGTAAAAAAACGGAGCGAAGAAACGGCAGAGTGAAGTTTCCAAGACTGCGCAGCAGTTTCTCTAAGGAGGGGCAACCTAAGGAGACTCATCTGCGAAGGGTGAGGCTTCCAGGACCAGGAGGTAGGTCTGGGGCCTGGGAACATTGCCTGCAAAGGCTGCCTTGCCCAGGCGGCAAGACACCCCTCCCCCCACTGGAGCAGTGAACACGGAAAGCGGGGATCTTTGCAGAGGAGGCTGCGCAACACACCGCTTGGTTTTGGAGTGATCTGCTGGGGCTCCTGCAGCTGCCATTGAAAGAGTTGGGCGGCAAGCTATTTGGTCTCAGCAACCGCCTGAGCAACGGGGAGGGGGCTTTCCGGAGGAGGTGGAGGTACGCAGTGAGTGGCTTGGTCCCCAAGCACCCACACAGAACACCGGGTGGCTGCCTAGAGGAAGAGACGAGCGGCAGGTCACTGGGGCTTGGAGCATATGTACAAGGCTCCAAGTGACTGCTCAGAGGATGGGTCACATAGCCAGGCAATTAGGTGCATAGCACGGTCTGGTCCGGGGACCTAGGCAACTTTTCTTGAAAGAACTACAGAGAGACAAGCTGAGGGGTGGAGCGAAGGTTCCAGGACTGCGGGCAGCTTCTCTAAGGAGGGGCTACCTAAGGAGACTCATCTGCAAAGGGCAGGGCTCCCAGGCCCAGGAGGTAGGTCCAGGCCCCTGGGAACGTTGCCTGGGAAGGCTACCCTGCCCAGGTGGTACGTGTGAACTGAGGGGAACCTCTAGGAGGGGAAATGACCAGCGAGACCTCCCCACCGGGTGAGTCTTCCCCGCCGGGTGAGGTTTTCCAACAAGGACGGTAAAACCAGAGACACAGGCCAAAACAGGCCTTGCCTCAGCCCGCAGACAAGTTCTCCTTTGGATGACCGTTGGACAACAAGTAGAGGCACCTCTGCCCACTAGCAGGGAATATACACCATCTGAAGACCACCACCCCTAGAGAGGCAGGTTCCTAGGGGAACACCGCAGTATCAACTTCCTCTAAGACTTCAGGCAACTGAAGGATCAGAGGGGATACACTAGCAATCTTCAGGGACATTATAAGTCAATAGAGGGAATCTGCAATATCTCTGCAGTCCACTGACACCTGAACGACATGAGAAAACAAGGGAAGAAAATGCCTCAAACAAATCTGGATGTTACATCAATAAAATCCAATGACAGCATGGCAGAAGAAATGTCAGAAAGGGAATTCAGAATGTACATAATCAACATGATAAGGGAAGCAAACGATGAAATGAAAGAGCAAATGCAGGCATTGAATGAACGCACCAATCGACAGTTAAAAGAGCAAATACAGGAAGCAAAAGACCATTTCAATAAAGAGTTAGAGATATTGAAAAAAAAAAAAAAACCAAACAGAAATCCTTGAAATGAAGGAAACAATAAACCAAATTAAGAACTCCATAGAAAGCACAACCAATAGGATAGAACACCTGGAAGACAGAACCTCAGATATTGAAGACAAAATATTTAACCCCGAAAACAAAGTTGAACAAACAGATGGTAAGAAATCAAGAACAGAATCTCCAAGAACTATGGGATATCATGAAAAGGCCAAATTTGAGAATTATTGGGATTGACGAAGGCTTAGAGAAACAAACCAAAGGAATGAACAATCTATTTGAAGAAATAATATCAGAAAATTTCCCAAATCTGAAGAATGAAATGGAAAATCAAGTTCAAGAGGCTTATAGGACTCCAAATACACAAAATTACAACAGACCCACACCAAGGCACATTATAATGAAAATACCTAACATACAAAATAAAGACAGAATCTTAAAGACTGTGAGAGAAAAGAACCAAATTACATTCAGGGGGAAACCAATACAGATATCAGCAGATTTTTCAATCCAGACCTTAAAAGCTAGAAGGGCCTGGAATAACATTTTTCAAGCCCTAAAAGAAAATGGATGCCAACCAAGAATCTCATACCCAGCAAAACTTACCTTCAGATTTGACAACGAAAGAAAATCCTTTCATGATAAACAAAAGCTAAAAGAATATACAAAAAGAAAGCCAGCATTACAGAATATTCTCAGCAAAATATTCCATGAAGAAGAGATGAAAAACAAACAAGCAAATCAGCAAAGGGAGGAGATATCCTAAAGGAACTCTCAAATAAAGAGGAACCAAGTCATGTCAAAAATAAACAAATAAATGAATAAAATGAGTCAAATGACCGGGAATACAAATCATATCTCAATAATAACCCTGAATATTAATGGCCTGAATTCATCAATCAAAAGACATAGACTGGCAGATTGGATAAAAAAGAAAGATCCAACAATATGTTGCCTGCAAGAGACTCATCTCTTAGAAAGAGATACCCAAAGACTAAAGGTGAAAGGATGGGAAAAAACTTACCATGCACATGGACCCAGCAAAAAAGCTGGGGAATCCATCCTCATTTCAGATAAAGTGGACTTCAAGCCAAAGTTAGTCAGAAGGGATAAAGAAGGACATTTTGTACTGCTTAAGGGAACCATAAATCAGCAAGACCTAACAATCATAAATATCTATGCCCCAAACAGTGGCTCACCCATGTATGTCAAACAAATCCTTCTCAATCTCAGAAACCAAATAGACCACAATACAATAATACTAGGTGATTTTAACATGCCTCTCTCACCACTGGACAGATCTTCCAAACAAAAATTGAACAAAGAAACCATAGATCTCAACAACACAATCAATAATTTAGACTTAACAGACATTTATAGAATATACCATCCAACCAAGAGTGAATACACTTTCTTCTCAGCAGCACATGGATCCTTCTCTAAAATAGACCATACATTATGCCGCAGAGCTAATGTTAGCAAATACAAGAAGATAAAGACACTACTTTGTATTCTATCAGATCATAATGGATTGAAGTTAGAAATAAAAGAAAGAGTAAAAAACAGAAACTACTCCAACACCTGGAGAATAAACAATATGCTATTATACGATGAATGGATAACAGAAGATATCAGGAAGGAAATTAAAAAATTCTTACAGGTAAATGAGAACAAAGAAACATCATAACAAAATCTCTGGGACACTATGAAAGCAGTACTTAGAGGAAAATTTATTTCATGGAGCACATTCAATAAAAGAAGCAAAACCCAACAAATAAACAACCTAACACTACAGCTCAAAGCCCTAGAAAAAGAAGAACAGACCAAGAACAAAAGTAGTAGAAGACAGGAAATAGTTAAACTCAGAGCTGAAATCAACGAAATTGAAACAAAAGAAACAATACAAAAAATTAACAAAATAAATAGTGGGTTCTTCGAAAAAATAAACAAAATTGATAAACCTTTAGCCACACTAACAAAGAGAAGACGAGAGAAAACCCAAATCACCAAAATTCGGAATGAAGAAGGAAATATCACAACAGACAATATTGAAATACAAAACATAATTAGAAGCTATTTTGAAAATCTATACTCCAACAAAATAGAAAATTTTGAAGATATCAACAAGTTTCTAGAGACCTATGAATTGCCTAAACTAAACAAGGAGGAAATACACAATTTAAATAGATCAATTTCAAGTAATGAAATAGAAGAAGTCATAAAAAGCCTACCAACAAAGAAAAGACCAGGACCTGATGGGTTCTCAGCCGAGTTCTACAGAACCTTTAAAGAAGAGCTCATTCCAATACTCTTCAAAGTATTCCATGAAATAGAAGAGGAGGGAACCCTCCCAAACTCATTCTATGAAGCCAATATCACCCTGATACCTAAACCAGACAGAGACACATCGAGGAAAGAAAATTTCAGACCAATATCCTTAATGAACATCGACGCAAAAATTCTCAAAAAAATTTTAGCAAATTGCATACAAAAACATATTAAAAAGATAGCGCACCATGATCAAGTGGGTTTCATCCCAGGGATGCAAGGTTGGTTCAACATCAGGAAATCAATAAATGTCATTCACCATATCAACAGACATAAAGTCAAGAATCACATGATTATTTCAATAGATGCAGAAAAAGCATTTGATAAAATACAGCACCCCTTCATGCTCAAAACACTAGAAAAATTAGGGATAGTGGGAACATTCCTTAACATTGTAAAGGCCATCTATGCTAAGCCCATGGCTAATATCATTCTCAATGGTGAAAAACTGAAAGCTTTCCCCCTAATATCTGGAACAAGGCAGGGATGCCCTCTCTAACCACTCCTATTCAATATCGTCCTTGAAACTCTAGCCAGAGCAATTAGACAGACCAAAGAAATTAAAGGGATACGAATTGGAAAAGAAGAACTCAAACTATCCCTATTTGCTGATGATATGATTATATACTTAGAGGAACCAGGAAATTCCACCAGAAAACTCTTAGAACTCATAAGTGAATTCAGTAAAGTAGCAGGATACAAGATCAATGCTCATAAATCCAATTCATTTTTATACATAAGTGATGAATCTTCAGAAAGAGAAATTAGGAAAACTACCCCATTCACAATAGCCTCGAAAAAAATAAAATACTTAGGAATCAATCTCACAAAAGAGGTGAAAGACCTCTACAATGAGAACTACAGAACACTAAAGAAAGAAATTAAAGAAGACCTTAGAAGATGGAAAGATCTCCCATGTTCCTGGATAGGCAGAATTAATATTGTCAAAATGGCCACACTACCAAAAGTGCTATACAGATTCAATGCAATTCCAATTAAAATCCCAATGATGTACCTTACAGAAGTAGAACAAGCAATCATGAAATTCATCTGGAAGAATAAGAAACCCAGAATTGCTAAAGCAATCCTTCGCAGGAAAAATGAAGCAGGGGGTATTACAATACCTGAACTTCAACTGTACTACAAAGCAATAGTAACAAAAATGGCATAGTATTGGTACCAAAATAGACAGGTAGATCAATGGTACAGAATAGAGGACACAGACACAAACCCAAATAAATATAATTTCCTCATACTAGACAAAGGGGCCAAAAATATGCAATGGAGAAAAGATAGCCTCTTCAACAAATGGTGCTGGGAAAATTGGAAATCCATATGCAACAAAATGAAACTAAACCCATATCTCTCACCATGCATGAAACTAAACTCAAAATGGATTAAGGACCTCGGAATCAGACCAGAGACCCTGCATCTTATAGAAGAAAAAGTAGGTCCATTGCTTCAACATGTCGGCTTAGGACCAGACTTTCTCAACAGGACTCCCATAGCACAAGAAATAAAAGCAAGAATCAACAACTGGGATAGATTCAAACTAAAAAGCTTTCTCTCAGCAAAGGAAACTATCAGCAATGCGAAGAAAGAGCCTATAGAGTGGGAGAAAATCTTTGCCAATCATACTTCAGATAGAGCACTAATCTCCAGAATCTATAAAGAACTAAAAAACTCAACACCAAGACTACAAATAACCCAATCGACAAATGGTCTAAGGAAATGAACAGACACTTCACAGAAGAAGACCTACAAACAATCAACAAACATATGGAAAAATGTTCAACATCTCTAGTAATAAGAAAATGCAAATCAAAACCACCCTAAGATTCCATCTCACCCCAATCAGAATGGCGATTATCAAGAATACAAGCAACAACAGGTGTTGGCGAGGATATGGGGAAAAAGGTACACTCATACATTGCTGGTGGGTTTGCAAATTAGTGCAGCCACTCTGGAAGACAGTATGGAGATTCCTTAGAAAACTTGGAATGGAACTACCATTTGACCCATCTATCCCACTCCTTGGCCTATACCCAAAGGACTTAAAATCAGAATACTACAGAGATACAGCCACATCAATGTTCATTGCTGCTGAATTCACCATAGCCAGATTGTGGAACCAACCTAGATGCCCTTCAGTTGATGAATGGATATAGAAACTGTGGCATATATATACAATGGAATATTACTCAGCCATAAAGAATGATAAAATTATGGCATTTGCAGGCAAATGCAGGAAATTGAAGAATATCATGCGACGTGAGATAAGCCAATCTCAAAAAACCAAAGGAAGAATGATCTCACTGATAAGTGGATGATGATACATAATGGGGCGTGGGAGGGGTTAGTTTTAGGGTCAGATTGAGGGTTAGGGAGGGGGGCAAGAATGGGGGAAGGAAGGACTGTATAGAGGGAAAAGAGGGATGGGAGGGGTGGGGGGAAGGGGAAAAATAACAGAATGAATCAACCAACATCACCCTATGTAAATTTATGATTACACAAATGGTATGCCTTTACTCTATGTACAGAGAAACAACATGTATCCCATTTGTTTACAATAAAAAAATAAAAATAAAAAAATAAAAATAAAAAAAGAAATACTTTATGAAGGCATCTGACATTTTATATTTTTACATGTTTTCATTTACTTTTCTTTGATTGTCTTGATTATAAAATAAAACCAGGTTTATTCCATAGGAATTGAAATCCAGATGGAAGACAATATGTTTTTGTTTAACTCTGTAAACTTTATTTTATTTTTTCAAATGATCATTCTATTTTCATACCTTAAATATTTATTTTCAACTGAATTCAAAAAGTTCATTGTCATTTGTTGATTTTTTTCTGAACAATTTCAATAAAGGTAACAGGACAAGGCATTTTTTGAGGAAAACTATTTCTAAAATAGTTTGTTAATAGAATGAATATTAAAATTATTATATGCAATTATGCTTTTTAAGGTAGTACTTAGCAAAATGTTATGAGATTACCACAGCAAACTGATACATTTATATTTCACTTAATTGTCAACTTAGAATTCAAAATTTAAAATTATTTCTATATTATGATCAAGGAAAGTACTTTTGATCTTGTTAATGTTGACAGAAAATTCTCTTAGGTCTGTTCCATTTCTGCATATTTGGGGAAGAGACATTGATGGCTTTTGTTTAGCACGTCATTTCCAAGATGTGAGTATAAACAAACAGTCCTGGAAGATAAAGAAAATGCCCATATCATCTTCACAGAGGTTGCAAGCAACCCTCTTTTAAGATTTCTGTTGGCTAAAATTCCAAAATACTCTGCAATTACATGAAGTCACTGTGTGCATGGCATCAGTTTAGACTGCTTCACAACAACTTTTTGGCTTTTGGGGAGAAAATGGAACTAGTATATGCATCAAGTTTATGCTATCTTCTATTCATGAGTCATAAAAAATCTGATCCAGGAGTCTCAGATTTCTACCAGCATCCAAAAAGGAGTGGCAAGCTCACTCCTTAACTTGCAGGGAGGTTAAAACTTTAAAAACCCAGACAAAAACATTAACTTTTTCTGTCAGTAATAACTTTGACTGCTATAAATCAAATGTAAATTGTATAGGAAGTCACACAAGCTTTTGTGGATAAAGTTTTATGTACTATTGTTCCTATGAAAGACTGAGGCTCTTTTATATTTATAAAATTTCTCACATCATTGAGATACTGCTAGATGTATTTTCACAAAATGAACATACCTACACACCTAGCACTGAAATCCAGAAATAGAATACTACCAGACATCTACAAACACTCCTACTCACTTGTAGTCACTTATTCTCCATTAGAGATAATGACTACATGAAATTATAAAAGCATTATTAATTGTGCCTTTCTACTATATTTCTTACAGGTATAAGAATTATAAAAGCATTATTAATTGTGCCTTTCTACTACATTTCTTACAGGTGTAAGATCTTTTGTGTCTGCCTCATTCACTTATTATTTTTCGAGACTCACTAATATTATGGTATAGTTACAGATTGTTCACTTTCATTACTGTTTGGTCTTTTGTCATATAAATGTGCTAGAATTTCTTAGTCATATAATGATTTTTCTTCAGCTCTGGTAGACATTAGCAAAAAAAGTAAAAAATATGAGAGATCAGAATGGTTTATATCATTGTCCCCTTAGTGCTTTCCATCATTCTTATGTTAACCATATTGACGAATGAGCAAACACAGCTCCTTCTGACTTCAATTTATAATTCTCTGATGACTCAGAAAATTAGGCAAAAAAATCTATCTATCTATCTATCTATCTATCTATCTATCTATCTATCTTTCTATTGATAGATGCTGGAGAAAATGCTACAACTGAAAAAAAGAAGTCCTCCAATGTCGTGTCCCTCGCCCGCAAGAAAGCACCACACAGGAATCTTCCTTCAGCAGTTTAATCAGGACCTTAATATTATAAAACCATGGTTTTTCTTCTTCTTTCTCTTGAGCTGAATTCATACACTTTTATACTCTTGCAATAGCCAATCTACTCCTGCCACTTGGCCTATGTTCATAGGTGCTCCCATTTGCAACAGTTAGCTTAACCAAATATGGGCTTGTTTACCTAGAAAGCACTTCAGGAAACCAGCGCCATCTTATCATGGTGGTGAGGCGGCTCGCCACAGCTCCCCCTTCTTTATTTTATGAACACAGGTGAAGGCAGAGGCCCTATCCTACTGTGCAAAAGTGGCAAATAGTGAATGTCAGTCCCAGAGTGGCGCCTTCTCCCGGCCTGATATCACCTAAGCCGATGCCTTTTCTCATAGGGTGGGATGTGGACATCAAACCCACATGCAATAGGGCATGCCTTCCTTGAGGTTTAAAAATAAAACTCTCAAGTGCAGTGCTTTGCCTCGCATCCTGTGTCCATGAAGACATAGCGGTATGGAAAACCATACTAGGGGGAGCTTATCCAGCTTACGCAACTGCAAAGGCCTGAGGTAGGAAAACACATTACTCTTCTTGCCAACGCTGCACAATACAGGGGCACCATAATGAACACAAGGCATACAGTAACAGTTCTCTCCTCCAACATCATTGTTATAGCTCAAGATCAAAAGTGGAAGTTACAAGACAATTGAAGCCTTAATTAGTACAAGAAATCCCCAGGATGTAAATACACAGTCCTCAAAGAAAAGTACATAGTAATTACAGCAGTACCCTGCAGACACCTAGCGTAAATGATAATTCTAACTCTAACAGAGATATACTAAAAATGTCACTTATTCCCGTGCCAGAGTAGCCAACCACACAGAAGGTGACACCCCTTGTTCAATGGCTAACACAGCTTGAATTAACACCGCCTTTTCATGTGCTTGATGCACTCTTAGCTTGCAAATAAACCAAAGGCAAAGGCAAATGTCTGCAAAACAAACACATCCAAAAATCCCTACACCAACCCATTCTTTAAAATAACTAAAGACAGAGGTGAGCCAGCTAGAGAACTGACTCAAAGTAACAGGCTCAACACGGGTGTCATTTAAAATCGCAATCTGCAATAATTGTTGAGTCATCATCTTCTCAGCTTCTAGGGACCAATTGCCTGCAAGAAAGGCAGAAATCAAGTGGCTTTGATTCTTTGCTTCTTCATATCTTACTGGAGTTATACACATGTGTTTATGATTCCCGATGCATCCAACTTGTGCAATGTTGAAAAGTTCATCCAACTGTACTTGTAGTAAATCTATCCTTTGATTCACCGCCAAGATCCCTGATAGGATATGTCTGTTAATGCGGCCCTGGGATTCCAGTACCTGTGCAGTTTGTTGTATAACTTGATTAATGGTTTGTGCTGTTTGAACTTGATTGGTCATGGCTAGAGCAGCGGTAGTGGCTGCAGCAGCAGAGAAAGCAATAGCAGTTATTATGGCTGCGGTAATGCCAAAGTCTCTCTTTTCTCTGAAGAGGTGCACCAATGGAAAATTATCTGGCTTGACCTCCACTGGGACAGGTACAAAGGTGGGTACCTTTACAATCACAGCAACAGATTCACTACCGTTCCAACACTCTGAAAGCAGGCAGGTAATATTATCATTAGAACAATTTAAAATCACTTTTGAACTGTTTGATAATAGAAATAGAAAAGGGGGGGGCAGGCGGCGAACAATGTCTGTCAGCTGCAGAATTATCATGTGCATCCAAAGTTAAAAAATTAATGGTAAAAAGAGCCAAAGACAAACGCTCTTTAGGAGTACAGCTTGCTCCTATTCCCCCTTTTTGTCTTTGTAAAAGTTCTTTAACCATTCTATGAGCTCTCTCCATGATTCCCTGACCTAGGGGGTTGTAAGGTAAGCCATGAGTCAGTTGCACTCCCATAGTGGAGCAGAAAGAGGTGAATTGTTGACTAGTGTACGCTGGCCCATTATCTGTCTTCAAGGAGCATGGCAGGCCCCAGGCGGCCCAAGCCTCTAGGCAATGGGAGATGACATGATGGCCTTTTTCTCCTGCCAAAGCAGAGGCATGCATAACTCCAGAAAAAGTATCTACTGAGACATGAACATATTTTAGGAAACCAAACTCTGCAATATGAGTAACATCCATTTGCCAAATCGTAAGAGGTCGCGAGCCTCGGGGGTTAACATCAAAAGAAGGGAGATGATGAAATGGAACACAATGAGAACAATCTAAGACAATCTGTCTCGCTTTTGCTCGAGGAATCAAGAGAAGAAAGAAAACAAATTGTGCGGGTAGCGGCATCTGTCCTTGCGTTTCCTTCAACAATAGGTCCAGGGAGAGCCGTATGAGCTCTTATATGTACAGGATAAAAGGGTGCAGAATGGCCCAAAATCAAATTTTGTAACTAAGTAAATAAAGATGAAACCTTGTTGTTAGGATTGATGGCACCTACAGTTTACAACACCTTAAGTGCTCCTTAGAGAAGTCCTCTTATTCCCTGGGTTCAGGCTGACTGAGGGCAAAAGATCCAAATACTGGTGTATCTTGCCTTCTGTACTCCAATCTCTAAGTTTGATCTTAATCATCCAGCAAGCCAGTCTCACCAGTCATAAAGTAAGAGTACTGGGCTTTAACTTTAATGTCCATAACTTTACAGTTATTTACCCTTTTATCTAACTGGAGTCTGCATTAGTTCTGGAAGTTTCCACTATTTGTTTTGGTATCTGTTACCACTATTTGTTAGGTGATGGCTTATTATCACAAGTTACCTAGGTTGCGTGTTCTTGAAGCAGCTACTTCTGCAAAACATTAATAGGTAACAGTTTTACAAAATGGAATAAGTAAGAGTAAAAATATATTCTGCTTGTATAATAACTATTTTGAATTTTGACTGAGAACCACATTATATTCCCTATTTGAGATCATAGTAATTTTACAACAAAAAAAACCAATCTTTTGATTATAACTTTAAATAAGCTGAAGTGTGACTTATTTTGGAGTCACTTTAACATGCAGTAAGGTGGGAGGCAGAGCCTTATCTTAGGTAAGGCGTGGCTCCTTACAAATCTTAAGTGTTCTAATTCTACAACTAATTTTTGTCCCTTTTGCCATGACCAGCATGACCAAATTTTCAAGTTCAGTGAGGGTCAAAGGAGTATTAGAAAATAAAGGTTTATAAACACAGATTTTGAAGATTAAGCTGAGATCAGATGGAGCTCTGTTCTATGATGGAAATGTAGATCTAAAGGGTTATGTTAGCAACATTTATACATGTCTTATTATTAAGTTAAAGACTATGTAAGCATTATTCTTTGTTTTCAGGAGAATTACAGAGACTAGACCATCTACATAACTTTTTCTCACAACTGCAAAGTGCAATGTTAGGAACTCTGTGTAGTTCTCAAAGAAGTCCACTGTCCAAAGTTACTGTAAGGTGGGCAGGAACTAGAGAAGGGAACTGATGAAACACTGGTTATCTAGCAAAACAATTTCTTTCTGCCCAAGAACTGTGTGCTTGATATCAATGTAAGAGCTGATAGGACTCCTGTACAGAGCCTCCCCACAGAGGTTACTGCCACAGCAGTTAGGCATCTTGTGCTCCTACACAGGAACACTTCCAGGCACCAGGCATGCTACAGTCATGAAGTCAGGGACCCCAATCTCAGTTATTGTTGTCCCATTTTTGCTACAATGCATTATACTCTTTCTTAAATGTCATTTTAAGAAGTTTATATATATTGATTTCTGAGTTCATATAAACATCAGTTAACACAGTCTAACATTATATCCAAAACAGGAATCAATCAAAGAAAGGCTGAGAGAGCTTTTAACTTTTCTTTTGTGTAGCAAAATGCTTTTACCTTCTACAATATGAACCTTTAAACAAATCAGGCTGTCACTAACTCTTAGATATATATTTACATTTAAATTTTTATCTCAGTGAAATAAGTAACCAATGTTACATATACCTTACTGATAATATTTCCCATAATAGAACATTAAATGATAGAAATAAATCCCCAATTAAAATTTACTCTTTATAAGTTTAAGATTACCATTACAGACAAGTTTAATCTGGAGAATAGCACAGCTTGATAAATTTCCTGCTTTAAAAACTTGTATACCTGAAAAATATGAACACATTTAATATACAACTAGTGACCATTTCACAATTACCTTGACTTTTTTTTTAAGAAAAATGTAGACTCTGTAACATAGTACAATACTCTAACAGTTGTTTAACCATAATTGTATAAACCCCAATTTTAAGACTAATTGTTCTAAAGAATAAAACTTAATAGACACAAAGTTAAGAGTAAATTAGTGTTTTTAAGAAATCCTTGTCATTTTATCATATAGATTAAGCTTTGGTTTATATCAACACATTAGTACTTCACCTTAGGAAAAACCTTTAATAGCTTTAGCTGTCTCACATACACACAACCAACTTAGTTACACACAGACTTGTTGAGACTTGCCCTTCACTTACACACAGACTTTTTTAGCATTTACTTAGACCCTTATGTATTTTATTATATAACACTTTCTTACCCAGAAACATTTTCTTTTCCCTTTTACTAAATATATTTCCATACCCAGACCCTTTTATTTTCTCTTTCCTATCTGTTGACCCCTTTTTGTTCACATTCTGAAACAACTCTTATGAAATTTCTGAATTTAGATAAATTGCTCTATTTTAATAAGATTAAATATTTTTTTGTTTATAGTACTCTAATTGAAACACAGTTGAAACCTTTAGAACCCTTTGTATATAGAATTGTACTTGTTAAGACATAACTCTTAGTAACCTTGTTTTTAGTTTAGTGATGACACAAAGCAAGTTTAAACCCTTTTTATTTACCAACCTATGAAAACACCAATAATGTTTAAGTATGATACTCCATGGAATTTAAGGAGTTAAGAGTACTTGATGTTATTTAACAATTAGCATTTTAACTTTGCAAATTAATCAGATGTCTCTACAAACACATTTGAGTAATCCCATATATGTTAACTCTAATTCACTTATTCTGTAAAAACCAAGAAAGCAGGCAGGTGTCCTGAACAGTATTTGCTGTCTCTTTCCTGTTGAAGAAAAGTCCTAGAAACAATTGATATTAGACATTGTTTAACATTAACATTTCATTAGTTTGACCACCTAGAGACTTGTAAGTGATTTTTAAAGACATGTCACTTTTATTAGTTTACTCAATTTAAATTGAACCCTTTCAAATCATGTGAATAAAAGTATTTGGATCCATTTTTAAATTTTAATTTTAGGAGCACTCAGTTTTGATGCAGACAAGACATACACCAGACAGCACGACATACAAATAACACAAAATCAAAGGCCTTATAACTTTATAGGTGAATCTCCATTGCAATGTAACAGATGTTCAAAAACTTTAGTTGAATAAAAAATAGAACTGATCAAAAAGAGAAAAAAAAATCATTAACCTAGGTATGCAAGATCAAAATTATGAGTTCAAAAATACAGCATTAAAGAAAAACAAAACAAAACAAGAATCCTGGAAAATGAGTTAATTCTGTGTAGCAGTCCAGAAGTTTAAAACAGACACCTTTGTTTTCTTTTTCTTATCTTCAGGTTACCCCCCTTTCCCGCTGAGACTGTTGCAGTTTACATTCCAATGCAGGCTTCAGCAAGGCCAGGCAGGGGGGAGGGAGGATCACCCAGGACTTTTTAACCCTTTTTCTTCCTGGTTGAGAAATCAGGTTAGGTTTGAATGCAGAAAATCACAAAACATTATTTCTTACTACTTTTGAGGAATGGAGCTGCTGAGATCTCTGCCTAGGGGGAGGACTGCTTCAAGGACATGGGTGTTCCCTCCATAGGTGGCCATGGAGCTGCGTGGAAGGGATCAGGAGGGGGGCCTTTTTCTGTCTCTTGTGATAGTTTCTCTTGATCCAACAAGCCCTTATCTAAAAACCAAGGGGCTTTGTCTTCTACAGCTTTTAAAAACTTCCTAGCTGAGGAAACCTCTAAAGGTGCTCCATTAGCCTTTAATAAAGCCTTTAATAGTCCTTCCATGCGAAGGAAGGCAGTGGCTAAGCCTGCATTTGTTAATGGGCCACCTATTTCTCTACAAGCTTTCATTCATGCCTCTATGTTTTTGCTTTTAAATGGATTAATAGCATTTCTGCATTCCCTTGTACATTGTTCATATACTAATTGTTTAATTAAAGGCATAGCTACATCAGCATCCCTGAAGATCTTCCCTGCTGCATCTACCATTCTAGCCACGAAATCTGAAAAAGCTTCTGTGGGACCTTGGACAATTTTTGTTAAGTTACCTTGCACTTCTCCTTTATTAGGGAGTGCTTTCCAGGCAGCAATGCAGATCTTATTAATTTGTTCATAAACCTCTAATGGAAAGCCTGTTTGCTGATTGGCAAATCTACCCTGCCCCAGAAGCATATCCACATCCCAGGCAGGTTTGCCCATAGCTTGGTTACGTGCAGCTTGTTCATTGGCCCCCTCTAACACGAAGGCTCTCCAGTCTAAATATTTACCTGGGGAAACACAAGCTTTCACTAAACTGGCCCAGTCCGAGGGGGTCATGCAGAATCTATTGAGCCCCTCTATTTGGGCGATAGTAAAAGCAGCATCCACACTATAAGTGCGGACAGATTCTGCTATATTCTTTATCGTTTTAAATTCTATGGGTTCCTGATGTCTTCCCCCATCATTGTCCTGGAATACAGGACAGGCAAACCTCAACCCTACATGGGCAGCCCTCCAAGCTGCAGAGTTAAAAGCTCTACCCGTGCCTGGAACCCCTCCCACATATGGGGGAGGATCATAGGCTAGAGCTGGCTTCTGTTCTTCCTCATAGTCCTTCTGTCTGAAATCTTTTTGCCTCTTAGTTCCCCCTTCTTTTATCTTCACCTTCCGTAAGTGCTGCGTTAGCTCTTTCACTTTCTCATCACCGTCTGATTCTGACTCCCCTGTTTCTTCTGGTGTTCTAAGGGCTTTTAAATCTGGGTATAGTCTCCTCTTTGGAATAGCTCCATAAACCTGCTCTCCTGCACTATGTTTACTGGAAGTACTCATAGAATCCTCGGACTTCTCCTCATGTAGTTGTTCAAGAACTTCCTGTCCTTTATAAATAGCTTCCTGACATCTACCATCAAGAATACATCCTTTTATTAATTTCCATAGTGGTATCACTCCTTTCTCCAATTGTCCTTGCTCCTGAAGAAAATCCAAATCTCTTCCCAACTTATCCCAGCTAGCAGGAATCAAGCTTCCGGAGACAGCAAACCATGGGGCTGCTTTATCAATTCTTACAAGGAATGTTTCTAAAGTACTGCGTTTAACCTTGAGCTCTTTAGAGCGCAACAAAAAATCTAAAGGCTGTACTAATGAACTAGATGGAGAATTGCCCATAATGAAAGCAGCATTCAGAGCAAGCAGAATGAAAGCAAGAACAAAATATTTTTCTTTGTTGATCGACTACACAAAGTCGATTAAACCTTTGCTGATCAACTATACAAAGTCGATTAAATCCTAGTCCACAGACTAACCTTTGCTGATCGACTATACAAAGTCGATTAAATCCTAGTCCACAGACCCCATTTACCTGTGGTACTCACCGGTGCACCCCCTGACCACTGAAAGTTCTGATTCCTGGGTTTCGGCACCACTTGTCGTGTCCCTCGCCCGCAAGAAAGCACGACACAGGAATCTTCCTTCAGCAGTTTAATCAGGACCTTAATATTATAAAACCATGGTTTTTCTTCTTCTTTCTCTTGAGCTGAATTCATACACTTTTATACTCTTGCAATAGCCAATCTACTCCTGCCACTTGGCCTATGTTCATAGGTGCTCCCATTTGCAACAGTTAGCTTAACCAAATATGGGCTTGTTTACCTAGAAAGCACTTCAGGAAACCAGCGCCATCTTATCATGGTGGTGAGGCGGCTCGCCACACTCCAATGTTCCAAAACCATGAAATGCTCACTATCAAATATTTTATGGTCATCATTTCTTCTATTCAATAGAAAGGTAAGGAGAGAATCTTTTGTTCTCCTGGGCTACTACTTGAAGAATTAAAGTGATTGTGTTAGTCAAGTTCTCCAGTGATTGGATTAGATCAGTGATTAGGAAAAACTTTAGTAAAGGATTTGAGCGTGCAGGGAAACTGAAGATCCAGGAGACTCGGGAAAGTTGATGATTTAAATCTGATCTGAAATCCAGCAGACTTGAAGCCTAAAAACTCATTTTTTAGTTAGAGTTTAAAATCAGAGAAAGAAATTGATGTTCAGCACAAGCAGTCAAGCAGGAGTTTATCCCCTTGCACTTGGAAAGGCAATCTTCTACATTCTCTGAGGTCTTCAATTAATTGAATAGTGGGCATCTACATTGGGGAGAAGATGCATACTTATGAAGTGCACTCATTAAAATTCATTAATCTTACCAAGAACCCCCTCACAGATACACACAGAATAGTTTTTGACCAAACATCTGGACACTCCATAGCCCAGGCAAATTATAAAATAAAATTAATCATCATATTCCCACATTTTTTCAGACTTCAATTCCAATTAACTTTATCTACAAAGTGAGTTATCAATTTTGACCTCCACAGCCATGATGCTTTTTCATTCATCCAAGCATCTCATTTCCAATGGCAGACAGAGTGATCCTTAAAGGACATATTTTAGGTTATACTATTTTCCTGTTCCAGATCTCTAAGTATTTTTCATCATTCTCAGACATATGTTTCAGCCCACCCCTTGGCCAATGAGTCCCCATAAGATCTTACAATGAGTTATCTTTGCTTCTCCTAACACTGAGTCATCTAATTTCCTATTTCTCTCTACACAATCAACCTTATTATTTATTTTGCTTTGTAATTTCATCATAGGACTTATCACACCCTAGTGTTTCTTCATAAACATTTATTTGGTGAGAGTTCCTCTATTTCACTGTAATGTAAGCACTAGGGGATCTTATACTGGATGTTTCTGTAAAGGTACTTTTGGATGAGATTAATATTATAATCATAGAATGAGTAAGTAGATTGTACTTATTAAAATGAGTGATCATTATTCAATCAGTTGAGGTCAGCAAAAAGTTTAAGTGAGAAAGATGTTTTCCTCTTGTCTGTGAACTAGAATATTGAATTTCTTCCTGCCTTCAGATTCTAACTGATGCATTGGCTCTTCATCGGTCTCAGACTTACTGACCTTGGAGTACAGCTATACAATCAGCTCTCATTGTTTTCAGGCCTTCCAACTTGGACTAAATTCAAATCACTGGCTCTCCTCATTCTCCAGCTTGCTGATTCACCCTGCAGATCTCAGAAGTTCTCAGCTTCTGTACTCATATGAGTTAATTTCTTACAACTTTATCCTCCCAAAATATCAGATTGAAAACTTGTAAGATATTAGGAGTTGGGGCCTTTGTACCTTATCAGATCAAAGGTAGAGCCCTCATGCATGGGGTTGGTGACCTTGCAAAAGAGACCCTGCAGGGCTCCCTTTTCCTTTTTGCCACAGGAGGACAGTGTGAGGATAGCTGCCTATGAACATGGAGGTGGGACCTCACCAGACATCAGATAGTCCAGTGTTTTGATCTTGGATATTGTACCTCCTAGAATAGGGAGAATGAACTTCTGTTGTTACAAAAATATCTGGACTTAGATAGTTTGTTAGAAAAGACCCTAAAGATTAAGTTCTACATTTATTATTTATTCTCTCAATTCTCTTTCTGGAAGAATTCTAATTCAGGGGTAAATATGTCACATTGAGGTTTAATGTTTACAACAACTGGTTGAGTAGGAATTTAATTTTTGAGGCCTGGAAAGCAAGGAAAGAACTTGAAAGATGCAAATCCCTCTGAGATTAATAAGGATTTAGATGATTATAAGGCCTACAACTAAATGGGTTTTCATTACACTATTTTAAAAATTTGAAAATTTAAAAATGAATAACTTTTGTTTTCTTCTTTATCATAGGTGAAGGTCATGCTGCAGCTAAAGTGATTCTCATCGCATCCAGATGGAAGCTTTTATTACTATCCTAATTGTAAAAATGAGAACATGCATATACAAAATACCTTGATTATCTGGTTAAGGTCACCCATGGAATAAATTTTAGTAGAGTTAAATTTTAACACAGTTTTCTTTTATAGAAAAATATAGCATTCAAACTATAAACTACATTGCCTCTTTTTCTTGATTTATTCAAGGTTTTCAAAGTTCTATAGTAGTTTTATTTTATAATTAATTTATTACTTGAGGTCTGAGCCATGCCCTTACCATCACCTTTCATGTTTTTTTTCTCACTGACCTTGGATGTGTAGCGGGGGGGGGGGGGGCAAGAGCTCCACATTTTATTGAACATCATTGAAGTAAAAATGACCACAACTTATTTTCTGTTGTCTCCTGTCATGGGTTTTTCAGAAAAAGATTCTTTGATTTTTTTGTAATTTTATTGATTTCCTTCTTTTTCTCCCATTCACTTTTCTGCCTGAGTTAATATAGGGACCTCATATTCAATTGATCCTTTTAAATTCATCTTCTCCTGGGTGTGGTCTTTATGTGTGCATTTTCAGGCATACTTTGAAAATATGTGGGAAATTTTTAAAATTTTCCTTCATATTACTCTAGGCTTGGATAAATGTTATTCTCAGAAAATGTGTCAGAGCTCTCCATATGCCTCTTCTGTAAAGAGCATTATTAGGATATGGCTTGCAATGCCAATCATTATGCATTTATTACTGCACTTTTTCTCTCTAAATTAAAAAGAAAGAAAGAGGAAAAGGGAAAATAAGTGTGTTTAAATGAATTTCTATTCCAAATAAGTTTATATTTTTCCTTGTCTCAACTAAATTTTTGAAGGTTTTCTATTTTGAAAATTTGGAGTTTGATATAACTAAGTTGTATTTGTTCAGTTTTTTAATGACTCATCAATTCTTTGCTGTTTTCATTTATTCCCAGCAGTTAGTGGCTCATCTTTTACTTTATCATTTTTCAGCATTTATTTTTATTTTTACTTATTCATGGGGTATACTAAGACAATTTAATACATGCAGAGTGCCTACTTTTACTCAATTAGACATTTGTGATAAAAGGAAAAATGTTTTGGCTTTGTGAATTATCTAGAATATAATCTCAGCTTTCCTTTTAGATTGAATAGCCTCTGACCATACCTGGCTTAGCAGACTGTTAATATTTGCTAGAATCTCATGTGGCAGCAATAACTTAGAAATTTTAATTTATGGCCAAACTTTCTTTTTTCATAAATAGTAGTGTATCTGATACCAGATATAGAAAATATATTTTAATAATATGAAACAAAATATGGTATATATCCTCTATCAAGTTATTTTGTTAAATGCTGGGGCACATGGGATCAAATGAGAAGTTGAAAAATGATCTGAAAATCCTGGGAATAGAAAAAACATAGAAAATTACTTCATTCTTATAGCTTTTTTGCTATTTTTATTTTGAAAATCTAATTTAATATAAGTTTTTTATGGGTTAATATATTCTCTCTTAAGCCATATGATTAGGAAGCAGCCCTTGTACTTGAAATAGCTCTGTGCAGACATCTATATGAATTCTATGATGCTCTGTGCTCTATTATCTGATAATTCTGCTTTCTCCCTACTTTCCTCACCTGAATAAGGCAGTGATTTGCTTTTCATACTATACACTAGGTTCCTTCTTTTATTCATTTATTTGATTTCATCTTTTATTTCATCAGTCACTCTGGTTGTTTCCTGTTGAGGGCCGTCTTGGACAAGATGGCACCTGGCAGTGAGCCAAAGGGCACTGGATACCAAAATAAGGAAGTACCCATAAAGGTTGCTTGCCTACTAGTTCCTTGGAGATTTATGACGTGTTGACACCAGGCTCTAGGATTGGCTATCTAATATCATGCCGCACGTGACAGCTCGTGTTTCATATAGTGCTATGCTGACATTCCTCTACATGCTCTCCTGTGTGAGAGAAAGCTTTGCTATAATTGGCTGATAAGCTAGGAGCCTGGGGGAGGAGAGAGGGAGAGGGAAGAAGAAGGGAGATAGTGGCAGAACAAAGGAGGCAGAAAAACAGGGAGGACGCAATAAATCTGGTCAACTAAAATTGGTGGTGTCTCCTTTCTCCACGCCAGTTCTGTTGGACGGACGGGGAGCTTCTTCATCCTTCTGCGTCCTCCCACGTAAGTAACTTAAGGTAAGCTATAGGAAAACTAAGTAACTTTAGGTAAATTATAGGAAAACTGTAGGATAACCCCGGTGAAGGGAGTCTACATAAGCCCGGTAAAGGGAGGCCAAATAACCCCAGTAAAGGGAGGCCACATAACCCCGGTGAAAGGAGTCTGCATAACCCCTGTAAAGGGAGGCCACATAACCCCGGTGAAGGGAGTCTGCATAGCCCCAGTAAAGGGAGGTCTCGTAACTCCAGGATGGGGTCACAAGTGTCTAGAAATCAAAAGATAGGAATCATACAAGATGTACTTAAGGCTAATGGAACTGCCATAAAACGATCTACTGTAACAGCATATGTAACTACACTGGCCAAGGTTAGTCCTTGGTTTTTGGAAGAGGGAGTCCTAAATATTCCACAATGGGAACATGATAAAGGGGATCTTATTAAAGCAGAAAAGCAATCCCCATTACCTAGAGGTACTTTTCCCATGTGGCAGCTCATTAAGGAATGTCTAACATCTAAAAAAGGTAAAATAATGACTTTAGTAAAAAAGGGAAATATGTGTTTGGAAGAGATAAAGAAACAACTAAGTGTAACTTCTCATAAAGAGGAAGAAGAGGAGGAGGGGCTTACTGGGGAGGAACTAGAAAGAGCATCAAGGACATGGTCGCCCCCATCAGTTATATCAGGAAGGAATACCAATCCCTTCCTGGAGGCAGCCACTCCCCCTCAAGCAGCCTGCCCCGTATATCCCCCAAAGTACCCTTGTGAGGAGTTATCTCATGCTATAAATCAGATGGGTTTTTCACCATGGGGAGAAGAAACCCCCCTTAAGGAAACCTCAGCAGTCCCACAATTCTTCCCTGTACTAGAGAACCAAAATAGACAAAGATTCCACCAAACTCTGGATTTCCAAACAGTAAAAAATTTTAAGGAGGCAGTGGCTACATACGGTCCACAGGCCCCATTTACAATTAGTATGTTGGAATCAGTATCGGGGCTAAATCTAGTGCTGGAAGATTGGAAAAGGCTATGTAAAGCTGTGCTATCAGGGGGGCAGTACCTAGTGTGGAAAACTGCATGACAGGAAGCCTAATTAGAAATGGCATGCTGTAATGGTGCCACAGGCTTTCCCCAAAGAAATGTAGAAAGCTAACAGGAGAAGGAAACTATGAAGGTATTCACCAGCAGATTATTTACAATCCTGGGGTGTACGAACAAATTGCTGCTGCTGTCCATAAAGCCTGGAAGTTAATTCAAGGGTCAGGAGATTTACAGGGGCAGTCGTCTAAGGTGATTCAGGGGAGTAATGAACCATTTGCAGTTTTTGTTGATAGACTCATTCAAATGGCTGCTAGAGTATTTGGAGATTTAGAACAAGCTATGCCCTTAATAGAACAATTAGCTTATGAGCAAGCAAATAGATGGTGTAAAGAAGCTATAAAACCATGGAAAAATAAAGATTTAAGTACGTATATAAAGATCTGCAGGGATATCAATGATGCAGTCATTACAGGACAGGTAATAACTGCTGCTCTTCATGGGCCAAATCAGGGGCAATCAAGAGCTAAAGGAATAATATGCTTTAAGTGTGGGCAAGAAGGGCACTTCAGAAGAGACTGCCCTGAAGGACCCACAGGGTTAAAGCCCAGGGGAACACCTAAGACTAGAGAACAGCAAGAAACAAATCAACATGCCCCAGGTCTATGTCCCTGGTGCTGGAAAGGAAGGCACTGGGTGAGATTTTGTACATCAAGATTTGACACAGAGAGAAATCCTCTTCCTACCCAGTAAAAAAATGGCCAGGGGGGCCTAACCCGGGGCCCTCAAATATATGGGGCCTTTCAGAATCCCACAGTCCAGATCCCCACTCACAATCCTTTCTGACTACCTCCTCGTTGTCCCGAGGAACATCAGGGAGCAGGAGATTGGACCTCTGTGCCTCCGCCCGACTTGTTCTAACCCCAGAGATGGGAGTACAAGTGGTCCCCACGAGCATACATGGACCACTCCCTGAGGGCACAGTAGGATTATTGTTGGGGTGGAGTTCCACAACTCTGTCAGGATTACAAGTATTTCCAGGAGTCATTGATTCTGATTATACTGGGGAAATAAAGATTATGTTATCCTCCCCTCAAGGGGTATCTGTTGTTTCTCCAGGAGACAAAATAGCCCAAATATTGATATTGCCTGGCCATCATGGGACTTTTCCCAGTTCACAAAGAACTGGAGGAGACAACGGGTTTGGATCAGCAGGATCGGGTATCTTTTGGGCACAATCAACAAAAAATAGACTCATGCTTAAATTGAAAGTTAATGGTACTGCCATAGAGGGTCTAATAGACACAGGTGCTGACATCTCTATTATAAGACAGAAGGACTGGAACTAATCATGACCTGTTACAGAATCCAGTACTACCTTACGGGGACTTGGATTTGCTCAAACCCCATTACAAAGTTCAGCTGTGTTATCTTGGGAGGACCCTGATGGGAAAAGGGGGACATTCCAACCTTATGTATTAGCTTACCTGCCTGTCACTCTTTGGGGATGAGACATTTTAACACAGATGGATGTTGTCATTTCTTCCTCAGTTGAACAAAATATTTCCTGTCTAAACCCAACCGTTTTACCAGTCATGGTGGGACAAGGTTATATCCCTGGAAAAGGACTAGGCAAGAATCTACGAGGTATGACCTGCCCCATTCAAGCTGAAGGACAAACAGGGACTAAGGGGCTGGGTTTTCTGGAGGGGCCATTGAACCATTAAAGATAACATGGAAATCCAATAATCCTATCTGGGTCCCCCAGTGGCCCCTTTCTAAAGAAAAAATAGAGGCAGCCCAGGAAATAGTTTATCAACAATTGAAGGAAAATCATATCATTCCTTCCACTTCCCCTTGGAATACACCCATTTTTGTCATAAAAAAGAAGTCTGGGAAATGGCGACTCTTGCAAGATCTGAGAGCCATAAATTCCAGTATGCAGATTATGGGCCCGGTGCAACTGGGTCTCCCCTCATTCGCTGCTATTCCAAAACATTATTATATCATCTCTATAGACATAAAAGATTGTTTCTTTTCCATTCCTGTGCATCCCGAGGATGGCCCTTGATTTGCCTTTTCCATTCTCTCTTTGAATAATGAAGGGCCTAATACTAGATACCAATGGCTGGTCCTTCCCCAGGGAATGGCAAATAGTCCTACTACGTGTCAAATATATGTTGTTCAGGCTATATCACAGATTAGACAAAATTGTAAAGGACTTTATTGTCTCCTTTATATGGATAATATTCTTTTGGCTCATAAGGAACAGGAGACCTTATTAGGGGTATTTGATGATATTATCAAAACCCTAGAAAAATGGGGGTTACATGTGGCCCCAGGAAAGGTGCAAACCCGTAGCCCTATTACCTTTCTAGGACATCAAATATTAGATACCTATGTTAGGCCACAAAAAATTCAATTAGTCACAGGAAAGCTTAAGACTCTAAATGATTTCCAAAAATTATTAGGTGATATAAATTGGGTAAGACCAAATTTGGGAATCACCACTGGACAACTTAAGCCTCTGTTTGATATTCTCCAAGGAGATTCAGACCCTACATCCCCCAGATTTTTAACTCCTGAAGGTAGAAAAGCCTTAAGGTTAGTAAAACAAGCTTTAGAAAATGCTCATAATGATAGAGTTGATCTATCCTTGCCTTTTAGCCTCATAGTGTTAGATTCTGAATATACTCCTACAAGTCTGGTGTGGCAAACTGGACCCCTGATATGGATCCATTTGCCAGTATCCCCCAAATATGTTGTTTCCCCGTATCCTGTGATGGTAGCAAATCTAGTTACATTAGGACTTAAGACAGCCCTTCGAGTTTTTGGAGTTCATCCTCAGACAGTTATTGTCCCATACACAGCAAAACAGATTGAAATACTAGTTAACAATAATGAAGATTGGGCAATTTATTGTTCCACCATGGCTACATTTGATAATCACTTGCCGAGTTCACCAATTGTCAGCTTCTTCAAAAGACATCCTGTTATTTTCCCTCAGGTTGTTAAGGCTCAATCTATCCCAGCAGCAAATACAATCTTTAGAGATGGTTCCTCCTCCGGCACAGCTACAGTAGTTTCTGATAAAGTACAGACTATTATTACTTCTCATAAGTCTGCTCAAAAAACTGAACTGGAAGCATTAATAACTGCCTTACAAACATTTCCTGAGAAACCTTTAAATATTTATACTGACAGTCTCTATATTGCTCAGCTTGTGCCCCAACTTGAGACAGCTGGACCCATTAGTCCTCAATCTACCTTACAACAATGCTTTTATCAAGTACAAACTCTTCTGTGGGCTTGCAAAGAACCTTTATATAGAGGCCATATCAGAGCACATTCAGGCTTACATGGGCCTTTAGCTCAAGGAAATTCTACTGCAGACTCAGCTACTCGAGATCCTCATGTGTTTAACATTGTACAAAAATCAATTAATTTCCATAAAGATTTTCATGTCATTGCTACTATTCTCAAAATAAAATATAACATTACAAAAGAGCAAGCCAGAAATATAGTAAAACAGTGTCCTGCCTGTGTGCCTCATTTATCTGTTCCTCATTTTGGAGTCAATCCTAGAGGACTCCTTCCAAATCATCTATGGCAGATGGATGTCACCCATATCCCTGAATTTGGTACTTTAAGATTTGTACTTGTAACTGTAGATACCTACTCAGGATATATATTTGCTACCACCCATACAGGGGAAAAGACAAAAGATGTTATCAGTCATTGCCTTCAAGCCTTTGCTGCTATGGGAAGGCCAAAATCATTTAAAACAGATAATGGGCCTGCATATACTTCTTCATTTCAACAGTTTTGCTCAAGGTTTAATATCTATCATTCTACAGGATTGCCCTATAATCCACAAGGACAAGCTGTTGTGGAAAGGGCTAATCAAACATTTGAAAGTCTGCTTAACTAAACAAAAAGGGGAATAGGGGCATTAGCCCCTCCCAAGAACAGACTTAACCTTGCTTTATTCACCCTCAACTTTTTAACTTTGGATGCTATGGGCTGTAATGCAGCTGATAGACATTTTAGTGAAAAGTCTGGTGGCCATCCACAAGCAATGTGGAAAGACATCTTGACTGGGTCCTGGAAAGGACCTGACCCAATATTAATTTGGGGGAGAGGATCTGTTTGTGTTTTTCCTCAGGACCAACAACAACCTATCTGTGTTCCGGGCGCTTGGTAAGAACTATCCATAAGAAAGAAAATGGCACCGAAACACAAAATGATGGTGATGGTGGTAAGCCTGCTGTTGTTAGCTCTTCTTAAAACTTTTGGGGATATATCACTCATGGCACACAAATTTTCCCTCAATTATTTCCTAGTACAGAACTTCTAGGTATTCCTTACCTACCAGCTGGTTCCCCTGTAAAGTCACTTATTACTAGTCTAAACTTCAAGTTAAGAGGTAGTCTTTGCTTCCTCTGGTTAGCCACCTCAGAAACTGCCATAATACAGGGAGGCAATCTCTCTCCCATTCATTAAAGGTACAGTCTAAAGCAAACCTATATATAGGGAAGTAATACACCTGTTTATAGTTATACAGGGTGTGAGGCCAATTACTCTTCCTTTTATCAGGTTTTCCCCCCTACTCCCGTATGTGTCATGTCTCCATTTGTGTTCATTCTGTCTAAGAGTTCTAAGTTTGATATTAACATTACTAATAACAATGATAAGGATACTGAGGTCCTTAACTGTGTTATGTGTTATGTGTTATGTGTTAAGAGTGTTATATGTCTAGTTTTTGGGTTGCCTCACTATTTCCTCTGGCTGTGATTGCCAGGATTCCAAAATTCATTCCAGTCCCAGTGACCTTAATTCATAGTGAGTGGAATTTTCTACCCGTGAAAGCAAAAAGAGATTTTGGTGTCTTAGCCATTATAGCCATCGCTGTTGCTGCAGTGGCTGCTGCGGCTGCTGCCACTGCTGGTGGACTTGCCCTAGGAACTGCTATTCCTACTGCTCATGCGCTCAACAATCTGTCACAAGCCACTGCCAAAGCACTGACAGCCCAGGAAAACATCAATGTGCATCTCACCACGGGAATCCTGATTCTAAACCAAAGAGTGGACTTACTACAAGAATAAGTGGACATGTTGACTGTTACCGCACAGACAGACTGTCTAGTGCATGCACAAGCACTATGCATTACCCCGATACCCTATTCTAATATTACTGCTGCTGCCAATCTGTCCAAATGACTTGGTAGCATGCTTAATGGGACATGGACTAAAGAGTTTGCTAATTTGACCCTATTGAAAAATTCTATATTTGTGGTAAATAGTACTCAGGTCAAGGTCCTGGGTATGCCAGAAGCCATTAGTTTCTTACAGTCAGCGTTACAATTTGGTAAATGATGGATGCGAAATTTTGCGATGATGGGGTTGTTGTTCTTTCTGTTATTATTGCTGCTCAGATATCTGTTTTCTCTAAGGAGTCATCAAAGACGGCAAGCCTTAGTGGTACGGCAAGCCCTTATGGCCATGGACCTAGGCTCTGATCCTCAGATTTGGCTCTCCCAATTACAGGACTGGTAGTCAATGATGGGTAAGCACAGGGTGGACTTTATACCAACCTAAGACAGGGATCAAAGCATGCCAACAGCTCTTTGACTCCCAATGACGGGTAAGGATAAAGTCTGACTCTGGCACCTAAGACAGGCACAGTCGCTGTCCTTTTCTTTTTATAACAAAAAGGGGGAGCCTGTTGAGGGCCATCTTGGACAAGATGGCGCCTGGCAGTGAGTCAAAGGGCACTGGATACCAAAATAAGGAAGTACCTATAAAGGTTGCTTGCCTACTAGTTCCTTGGAGACTTATGACGTGTTAACACCAGGTTCTAGGATTGGCTATCTAATATCATGCCGCGCGTGGACAGCTCGTGACTCATTTAGTGCTATGCTGACATTCCTCTGCATGCTCTCCTGTGTGAGAGAAAGCTTTGCTATAATTGGCTGATAAGCTAGGAGCCTGGGGGAGGAGAGAGGGAGAGGGAAGAAGAAGGGAGATAGTGGCAGAACAAAGGAGGCAGAAAAACAGGGAGGACGCAATAAATCTGGTCAACTAAAGATTGGTGGTGTCTCCTTTCTCCACGCCGGTTCCGCTGGACGGAACAGGTTCTGACACAAATATCTACTCAATTCTTCAACTTCACATCTTTCCATTGAAAACACCCTACTCCAGTACAGCATCACTGTCTGCCTGCTGCATTCTAGCTTTCTCTACTTCCTCTCACTCTCCTGACAAACAAGGTCTCTTCTACAGGGGAATGGAAACCATCACTTAATTAGACCATACCATTTCCTTCCCACTAAGAGCAATATGCAAATTCAAAATCCTTGCAGGATCTGGCCATTTCCACTTCTTTCTACTTTACCACATACCATCCTCCTCCATATTTTTCTTGGAATGTCCTTTCCCTAGATGTCTTCATATTTTGTACATTTACTTCTCTCACATTTTGATGAAAATGTCCTCTTCTCAGAGAAGTCTAATAACCTAACCTTATGAACAGGCCCATATTAGTATGCACAACTTATCTCACTTGGACTTTTGTTTTACTCTATATTATTATGACAACCTTATGTCACGTATATTTGCTTGTTTATTGCTTCACTAAATATAAATGCTGTAAAAAAGTATACTTGGATTTCTAGGTTATGACTGAAACCTCCAAACATAGCACACTGCATATTCTGAAGAAACATTTAATAATGGGATTGCTTATCTAAATTATAGTCATAATACAGCAGAATCAATACATTCCCACATTGTATATACTCATTCAAGAATGTATTTTTATAGAAAATAACTCTATTTTTTTCTTGTTTATTACATTTATGTTTTGAATAAAATGAACATATATTGAGAAAACAAAATGAAAATTTTCCAAATTTGAGGGTGTTTTTCATCCTGTAGTATCTGGTGCCTGAAAATTTTGCTTCATATGGGAGGAAGCAATAAACTCCAGATTTAAATTGCATAACACAAGGAAACATTATCTCAACATAGAAAATTCTAGAAGTTCATTCAAATTCCAATTATTTCAAGAAAATGCATATTAAATTGCAAGCTGTACTTTAGAGTTACTTTTCTTTTGAATCAGTACATAGCATGCAAAACAAGTAACTTTGATTTCTGCATGAAGCAATTAATCACAGACAGCTGAATCATGGCCACTGTGGGTGCAATCTTACAGCAAACTTGTTCTGACAGACTATAAAAAAGTGAGGAGAAATGCCCCCAACACACCAAGCAGTCATGTGCCTGCCTATAGAAGTAGCACCACACATGTTCTGTTCTCTAAAATCACTAGTTAGAAATTTTTCTCTTAGCTTTAGCAACTCTTAGTGAGTTTTTAAAAATGACAGACAGATGATTTTGACAGATTAAAACAAATTCACTTAATACCCATAGGCCTATCAATTCTTAATTACATAATAAAATAATACTTTACTATCTTCATATCATGAGAAGCAGGGAATAGGAAATGTTGGTACTGATGGCAAAATAAAGGAAGTGAGGAGATCCTGCATGTGTCTCCAGGTGCATCTTTCTGCACTGTTGTGCTGCTGCTGGACACTCCAGGAACACCAGCATGTTTGCTGTCTCCGGAATATCATCCTCATGGCCTCAACTGGTCATGCCTTTGGCCTACCAGTAGGTGATGCTCTCTCCTTTCTCTTGCTATCTTTTATTCAAATTTTAGGTCAGTGTCCAAAGCATACTCTCCTCCTGATGGATTCCCAGTGATCTAAATGAGGTATTGCTCAAGCTGGACTCTATTGCTATATCTCATCAAGCCTTGTTTATCTCTGGGTGGATGCTTAAAAACTTTCTCCTCCCTTTCACTCATCACAAATATTTTATTTTCTCATCTTCAAAAATAAACAGATTCCTCCCTTTCTCTGGAGCAAATATCAAGACCTATCACCAAACTGCTTTTACAGAAATGACACATCTGAGCTACTGGCATGCAACCTGAATTGGCTGGAGGAAATAGCTATGTTAAAAAAAATCTAAGAAATGTTTACCTTGCTATTCACAGTATGTCCCTTTTCACACTATTCATTGTCTTAAGTATGTTTAAATATAAGTGAGAGAATTGTGTGCTGATCTCTCATAATATAAGTGAAGTGGTTCATGGCAAAAATGAGTCTGACCATACAGCAAGATTTTCTGTTAGTTTTATAATGCAACAGAAGTTCCCCTCATAATTTTTCACTGAAATGTGAAATGAAGTAAATGTGAGAAATCAGTTCCATTTATATTCCTTCTACAAGTGATTCTGTTTTTATCTATATGTGAGTGCATATTCATTTTGCTCTTCTAATTGTTGTTATTACTTGGGATTGAACCCAAAATTTCATGGGTCCTAAACATATGCTCTACCACTGAGCTGCACCCTGTTCCCCTAGTTGTATATTCTAAAACTCATAAAATGATAAACAATGTTGTGTGATTGACACTAACAATAGTACAAACTACTGTTGAGGCACTTTACAGAAAAAAATTGGGGATCATAGTCATATTAAACACGTTTGTAATTTCCAAAACATTCTGAAGGGATTCTTGAGTCATTCATTTGGTTTTAAATACACCTGGTAGAAATTCATCTGCGCATGCTCCTCAGGGGAATCTTCTATCCTTAAGTACCCTTGAGTTGAATCTCTCTAGCTAAGTTAAGTACCTGGCATTATTAGGATTTTTTTTTTTGTGTGCTGGGAAGTGAATCCAGGGGCACTCAACCACTGAGCCACATCCCCAGTCCTTTTTTGTATTTTATTTAAAGACAAGGACTCATTGAATTACTTAGGGTCTCACTAAGTTGCTGAGGCTGGCTTTGAACTCATGATCTTCCTGCCTCAGTCTCTGAACCAAGAGCTGGGATTACAGGAGCAAGCCACCATGCTCAGCTAGGAATCTTAATTTCATATTACCTTCTTATACAGGCCACATAAAATTTAGGGAAAGTAACATTTTCTCTTTCAATTTAAAACACACATATGAGAGGAATTTTTACAAAGTAACTATTCTTATTCAGTAAAATCTTAATAAAATGTATTAATACCAAATCTTTTGCCTATTTCACTCTGATTTGATTTGATTACATAGAGATAAGTTTTGAGGTCAGTCTTCAAACACTCACCTTTGCTTTTCTGAAGGCAGAAGAGCAGTGAAAATGTCTTCACATATTTTGTTTTTTATTGTCAGAGCTACTTCTCTATGAGCACTATCTACAGCAATTTAGGTACCCATATAAGAAAGTTTGAAATTATATATTTTAATCATGTAATTGAATATATGTCATTGCCAATTGTGTAAGAGTATGTTAGAAAAATTACTTAATAACATAAGTGGTCTTTTTGGTTGTCGATTCACTGTGCACAAATAGAGTACAACTACCATTTCTCTGACTGTATAGAGTGATACATAGGGTAATGATGTTTGTCTTCTTCTTCTATTATCTTTCCTTCCTCCATCCCTTCCCCACCCTCATTTACCCCTCATTTTCCTCTACTATATCCATTCTTCTTCCATTCTTCCCTTACCACCCCCTACCTCCATTACATATCATCAACCACTTGTCAGAGAAATCATTTGGCCTTTGTTTTTTGGGGATTGGCTTATTTTAGTTAGCATGATATTCTCCAACTCTATCCATTTACCATCTTGCTCACTTGTTGAGGCTGGCTTCAACCTGATAACCTCCAGCCTCTGTTCCCTGAGTCTCTGGGATAAAAGGCATGAGATTTAACATCCTCACTTGGCCTCTGACCCTCATTTGATCTCTGACACTCACTGAGTGCTTTCACTGTGACCTATGACACTCACATAATAACTTCATTGGCCTGTGACTCTCACCTGATATCCTCACTTGGCCTCTGACATTGATATAATATCTTCATTGTGATCTCATAATTCCTTTTTGTGGCCTCTGACAGTCACATATTTGCCTCACTGTGGACTATGACACTCAAAACATCCTAATTTGCCCTTATCACTGATATAGAATCCTTATTCTGACCTCTGACACCCAAATAATACATACAGCGTAGCCTCCGACACTCACATAATTCTCTTCTGAGGGATCTGACACCCATATAGCACTCACTCTGTCCTTGTCATTCACATAATATTCTCACTGGTGCCTCTGATAATTGCATAATATCCTCACTGGGGCCTCTGGTAATCACATAATATCCTAACTTGGCCTCTTACACTCATGTAATGTCCTCACTGGGGCCTCTATCATGCATATAACATCCTCAGTGTAACCCCTGGTACTCACATAACACACTTCTATGGCCTCTGACACATAATATCCTCACTGGGGCCTCTATCATGCATGTAATGTCCTCAGTGTAACCCCTGATACTCACATGATACACTTCTGTCACATCTGACCTCACAAAATACCAACATTGTGGCCTCTGATATTAACATAATACTCTCATTGTGGCCTCTGACACATACTCTCCACACTTGGTCCCTCACTCACATAATACATTAAGGTAAACTCTGACTCTCACATGATACCCTCACACTTGCCTCTGACACTGATTTAATACCCTCATGGTGGGTTCTAAAACTGATATTACACCCTCACTGTGGGCTCTGACAGTCACATAATACCCACATGATTGTCTCTGACACTACATATTTTTTGAACTTAGTGCCTCTGACACTATCATAATACACTAATTTAGCCTATTACATTTATAAAATATTCTCAGTATGGCCAATAATTGAAATCCCATCACCACTGTGGCCTCTAACAGTCATGTAAAACCCTGTGGTTTCTGACACTCACATAGTCCACTTACTGTGACCTCTGACACTTACATAATACTATCTTTGTGTCTTCTGACACTCACATAATGCCCTCAATGTGACCTCTTAGAGTCACATAATGCCTTCATGGTGACTGAAAACATATCCTTCCTGTGACTTCTGTCACTCACATAATATGCTCAGTGTTACTTCAGGCTTAATCATAATGCCCTCACTGTGGCCTCTGACTCAGAGATAATATCTTCACTGGTTGCTTTAATATTTTCAAAGTTTCTCACTGTGGCCCCTGACACTCACATAATAGCCTCATATGGCCTCTGTCACTCACATAAAACTCTCAGGATGACTGCTGACCTTCACAAAATAACCACACCATGGCCTCTTTCATTGGCAAGTAATCCTCATTGTGATGTCTGACACTCACATGATACCCTCAATGTGTCCTCTGACACATATCTTCAGAGAGACCTCAGACACATAACATTCTCACTGGTGCCTCTGATACTCACCTTATACCTCAATATGGCATGTAACACACAACAAATATCCTCACTGTGACTGTTATGTAATGTCCTCACATGGCACCTGAAACTCACATAATATCCTCACAGTGATCTCTGACACTCACAATATACCCTCACTTGACCTCTGACATTGACATAATCCTCATTATGACTTCTGATGCTCACATAATATCCCACTGTGACCTATGATGCTTATAATATCCTCACCGTGGTCTCTGACACTGACATACTCCAGTGGTCTATGACTCTCACATAATACCCTCATTGTGGGCTCTGGAATTCTGTGGACTTTGACATTAAATAATATTTTAACTTGGTGTCTGACACTAACATAATATACTGACTTGGTCTATTACATTTATATAATATTCTCAATATGACTACTGATACTGACATCCTATCCCCACTGTGGCCTCTGACACTCACAAAATATCTTCACAGAGGCCACCGAAGTTCACATAATATCCTCATTGGGGCTGCTGATACTCACCTTATACCTCACTATGGCATGTGAGACTAACAGAACATCCTCTGACCCTGATAGTCATGTCATATCCCCACATGTCCTCTGACACTCACAAGTACACTCACTGTGACCTCTGCACTTAGTTAATACCCTACTGTGATTTATGACACTCACATAACCTACTCCCTGTGACCTCTGACACACATATAATAATCTCACTGTGGCCTCTGACACATAATATTCTATTGTGGCCTGTGACACTGAAATAATACCCTCAATGTGACCTCTGTCACTCACATAATAGCCTCATTGTGATGTCTGTCACTCACCTAATAGTCCCACTTGGCCTGTGTCACTGACATAATGCCCTCAGTGTGACCTCTAACAATCATATTATTTCCTCCCTGTGATCTCTGACACTGAAAAATACCCTGAGGTGGGTACAGACACTTTCATTGCATCCTCAGTGGTGCCTCTGAATCTCACCTAATACCCTCACTATGGCATGTGACAGTCATATAATACCCTCCCTGTGGGTCTGATAGTCAAAAAATATCCCCACATGGCTTCTGACACTAACATAAAATCCTCATTGTGACTTTTTACACTCAAACCCTCAATGAGGCTTGTATTACATAATACCCTCACTTTGGCCTCTGGCATTCACAAAATTTCCTCACTTGGCCTCTGACACTGACATAATATCCTCAGTGTGATCTCTCATACTCAAATACTATTCTCACTGTGACCTTTGACACAAAATGTTTTTAGGGAAGCCCCTGACATTCACAAAATATTCTCACTGTGACTCTGATAGTCATATAATATCCTCACATAGCCTGTGAAATTCATATAATACCCTCACTGTAACTTCTGACAGTCACAGAATAACTTCAGAGTGGCCTCGGACATTCACATAATATCCTCATTGGGACTTCTGACACATAACACCCTCCTGTGGCCTCTGACACTGAAATCATATCCTCACTGTGCCTTCTGACACTCATATGATATCAACACTTGTTCTCTGATACTTACATAATACATTTCAGTGGCCTCTGACTCTCACATAATAGCCTCACTGTGGGCTCTGACACTGATAAAATACCCTCATTGTGGACTCTGACACTCACATAATACCCACACTTGGTCTCTGACACTCACATAGCACTCTCCTTTGGCCTCTAAGATTCACATAATGCACTCACTGTGACCTCTGACATTCACATAATAACTCACATAATACATTTCAGTGGGCTTTCATACTACATAATATCTTCTCTTTTCCTCTTACTTTCATTTAATAATCTTTATATGGCCTCTGACAAAAAATATCCTAACGTTGGCCTCTGAAACTCTCATAAAGCTCTCACTATTGCCTCTGACAGTTACACAATATCCTCACTTGATCACTGATATTCAAATAGTAAATTCAATATGGTCTCTGACTTTCACATAATATCCTCACTTGGCCTGAGACACTACCAAGCTACTCTCACATTTCCTGTGACAGTCATATAATATCCACACTACAGCCCCTGATGTTAACAAATTTCCCTCAATATATCCAATCTCACTCTCGTAATATCCTCATTTGGTCTGTCACTCACATAATAGCCTCACTGTGGCCTCTGACACATCATACCCTCATTGTGACTGCTGACACTCACATAATAACCTCACTTTGGCCTTAGACACTCACATTATACCCGATTTTGGCCTGTGACACCAAGCTAATATTCTCAATGTGACTTCTGCCACTCACATAATGACCTCACTATGACCCTAAAGGTGGCCTCTGAAATTCATAGAATACCCTTGGGATGATCACAGACACTTACATAATACCATAGTGTGACCAGAGACACTCACATAATACCCTCACTCTTACTTCTGATATCTCAGTTGTCATCTGACACTCAAAATCCTCACTGTGGCCTCTAAATTTTATATAATATCCTCAGTGGGGCTTATGACATGCACTTTATACCCTCACTGCTGTCTCTGACACTCACATACTGTCCTCACTGTGGCCTCTGACACTCACATCAAACCCTCAATGGGACCTCTGACACTGATATAATACCCTTCCTCTGGGCTGACACTACATAATATTTTAACCTGGTCTCTGAAACTAACATATTCACTTTGACTCCAGACACTATTATAATACCCTCAGCATCATTTGTGACACAAATGTAATGACCCTCACTGTGCCCCCTGATCCTGACACAATATCCTCACTTTTTCTCTTACAATCATTTAATAACCTTTATATGGCTCCCATAATACCCTAACTTTGGCCCCTGACACACAATATTATCACTTGATTACTGATGTTCATATAATAAATTCAGTATTGTCTCCAACATTCACATAATAATCTCACTTGGCCTGTCACTTACATAATATACCTACTGTGGCTTCTGATATTCAAATAACAATTTTACTGTCATCTTTAACACTGATATAACGCATTTACTGTGGCCTCTGGTAGATTATATCCTAACTGTGACCACTGACAATCACATAATACACTTATTATGACTTCTGATGCTCACATAATAACCTCACTTTGTCACTGATACTGATATAATACCCTCACTGTGACCTCTAACACACACATAATAACCTCACTGTGACCTCTGACACATATTACACTCAGTTTGACCTCTGATACTCACATTATAACCTCACTGTGACCTTTGACACTGATACAATATCCTCACTGTGGTCTCTGAAACTCACATTATATCCTTAATGTGACCCCTGAAACTCACATAATACCTTAACTGTGTCTTTTGACACTCATATAACATCCTCACTTGGCCTCTGTCACTCCCATAATATTCTGACTGTGAATACCTCTCTGTAACTGCTGATACACAATACCCACACTGTGGCCACTGATACTCACATAATAGCATCACTGTGGACTCTGACGCTCACATGATACCCTCAAATGGTCTGTCACTCACATAAAATACTCAGTGTGGCTGCTGAATTCACATAATAACCTCACTGTTATCCCTGACCCTGACATAATATCCTGACTGTAGCCTCTGATACATTTTGTCCTCAATGTGGCCTTTGACACACACATAGTATCTTCATAGAGGCCTCAGACACTCATATAAGGTCCTCACTGGAACCTCTGATACTCACCTGATACCTCACTATGGCATGTGAGACTCACTGAATATCCCCACTGATAGTTACATAATACCCTCACACTCACCTACTATCCTCACTTGGCTTCTGAAACTTATATAATATACTCACTCTAGCCTCTGACACTCACATAATACCATTACTGTGGACTCTGACATTCACATAATATCCTCAATGTGGTATTGACACTCTCACATAGTATCTTCACTGTAACTTCTGATAATTACATAATATCCTCAATATGTCCTTTGATCCTCACAAAATAGTCTCACTCTGGCCTCTGACTCTCAAATAATACCATCATAGCAGGCTCTGACATGCTTATATTATGCTATGACCTCTGTCACTCACAAAATACCCTTGGTGTGAACTGAAACACTAACATAATACCTACGATGTGACTCACATAATGCCCTCACTGTGGCATATAAAACTCACATAATATCCTCACTGGGTCTCTAACATTCACATAATAAATCTGATAAATATCAGATTTAATGTACATATATAATGTACATTATATATGTACATATAATATCCTCACTGTGGCCTCTGCACTCACGTAATATACTCACTGTTGCCCTTGACAATCACATAATATATTCACGTGGCCTCTGAGTCTTATAAATACCCTCACTACTACCTTGACACTCACATAATACCCTCAATTTGACCTCTGACACTCATATAATACCATTACTTTGACCTCTGAAACTCACATCATAACCTAAATGTGACCTCTGATACTCACATAATACCCTCCCTTTGGATTCTGACACTCATGTAATACCCTCAATGTGAACACTGACACATAAAATTCACACTGTGACCTCTGACACTGACATAATATACTTCTTGTGGTCTCTGACACACACACATAATATCCTCCATGTGGCCTCTGAAACCCATATAATACACTCACTTGGCCTCTGACACTCACATAATACCCTAACACTTGACTGCAGACACTCACATAATACCCTCAACATGCTCTGTGGCCTTCAATTTTAACATAATATCCATACTTTAGCAGTAGATGCCCTATGGCCTTTAATATAAAAATATTATCAATAATTTAAAACTAATAAGCGGGTGCTCCGGGGTCTTTATATCAACATGATATTCATCTAATACCACCTTAAGCTAATAAAATATCTGCATTGTGGTCATTAAACTAATATGATATCCATGAGATACTATTAGAATTACTGTATTAACTACCACATTGACCTTAATCCTAACATGATATACATACTTGATCTTGTAAAAGTGACATAATTGTTGATATCTGGTATTAATAGGATATCCTCATAATAACATCTAAAATGGATATCATAGCTGCCCTGTGTTCTTTAATATTGATATAATATCCATACTATAGTAAGTACAACCAATCTAATAACTACCCTGAGGTTTTAATACTATATATTATTCATAGTGTAGCATTTAAAATTGATACATTAGCTTCCATGGACCTTGGACATTAGTAGAATATGCATGCTGTAGCATCCAAAACAAATATAATAGTTACACTGTTGTCTTTTAGAAAAGCAATAACCATGCTAAAGTATCCCAAATTAATAAAATATCTGCTTTTAGCTATTAACAGTAATATAATACCCATATTACAGCATCCAAAACTAATATAATAGTTGTCCTGTGGACTTTAGTTCTATTATGAAATCTATACTAGAGTATCTAAAGAGTGATATTAAAAACTTTTATCTCACAGCTGAATATGCCCATTGCATCTTGACCCTCACACTGAACTGAGCATGCAAAGAAGGTTGTACGTGTGTTCTCATCCACACCCCCCACCAATTGTAACTATGTTTATGTGGAATCATCTGTGCATGTGTGAAATTAAAAATGGGATTATACTGGTCTGCAGTCAGTGGATTTGGATCCATTATGACATAGATCACTCTGACTTCACCTTTCATAGATTGTAATTTCTCACCCCAACAATAAGAAACCAGTTCAACCTTAAATTTACCCAAAGCATTATTAATCCTAATGTAAATTTAATCACTACTCTAAAGAGGCACAGCTCTTTAGATAAAGAAAACCACCTTACTAAGAGAGTAAACTACCCATTCCTCATAGTTGGCTTAAAAGCAGCCAGCAATTTAAAAAGCATTCAATCTTAACATAATAATTACACCCAACCTATTCTGCATACCTAATTATAACCTTCTAATACCACAACTGGACTATTCTATAAATTTATAGATGCAATAATGTTAATATAAGTAACATGAATAAAATTCTCCCTGCATAAGTTTATATTAGACCAAATAACTCACTGATAGTTAACAAATGTATAATTTTATACAAAACTTAAAGCCTTATTACTCAAACTGTTAATCTAACACCAGCATGCACAAAGGGAAAGATATAAAAAAGTAAAAGGAACTTAGCAAACATTAACCCTGCCTGTTTACCAAAAACATCACCTCTAGCATTACCAGTATCAGAGGAACCGCTTGCCCAGTGACACACATTTAATGGCCATGGTATCCTGACCGTGCAAAGGTAGCATAATAATTTGTTTCTTAAGTAGGGACTTGTATGAATGGCCTAACGAGGGTTAAACTGTCTCTTACCTTTAATCAGTGAAATTGACCTTCCCATGAAGAGGCAGAAATAATGTAATAAGATAAGAAGACCCTATGGAGCTTAAATCTACCCAGCCTAACATCTAAGACTCACTCTCCATGGGAAATAATAGACCCACCACTTAGACTTCAAATTTTGGTTGGGGTGACCTCAGAGTACAAGACAACCTCTGAATGATTATAATCTAGATACAACCTGTCAAAACCCCTTCTCTTTAACTGATCCAAGCTTATTGATCAATGGAACAAGTTGCCCTAGGGATAGCAGTGCACTCCTACCCAAGTCCATACCGACAGCAGGGTCACCGAGCTCGATTCTGGGTAAGCAACTCCTGAGCAGGGTAACCACTACTAACCATTTGTCTGTTCAACAACTGAAGTCCTACATGATCTGAGTTCAGATGGGAGATGATATCCAGGTTAGTTTCCATTTATTTCAATATTTCTCCCAGTACGAAAGAACAAGAGAAATAAGGCCCATGAAGTACTCACATCTTAGAAAAAATAAATGAATTAATATTAATTTAATTATTCATTAAAGCTCCTCCATCCAGAACAGGGTTTATTAAGGTGGCAGAGCCTGTCAGTTACATAAGATTTGAAACCTTACCATCAGGTTCAACTTCTCTTCTTAATATGTACATGTTCTTATCAATCTCCTCCTCTTAATCATCCCTGTTATGGTAGCTATAGCATTTCTAACTCTAGTAGAATGAAAAATATTAGGTTGTATGCAACTCAGAAAGGGCACCATATGGCTTGCTCCAACTATTTGCGGACGCCATGAAACTACCAAAGAACCTCTTAAACCCACCACATCTTCTGTCACCCTGTTCCTTGTTGCTCCAACCCTAACCCTTACACTAGCAATGACAATGTGACTTTCTCTGCCCACATCACGATCCTTGCTGACATAAATACAGGTGTCCTCTGCATCCTTGCAACATCAGGCCCAGCGGTCTACATGATTCTATGATTAGGATGAGCGGCAACCTCCAAATATGCTCTAATCGGAGCCCCATGAGCCACAGCTCAGACAATTCCATAGGAAGTGAATCTGGCTATTATTTTATTCTCAGTACTCCTCATGAATGGCTCATTTACCCTATCGACCTTGATCATGAACCAACAATTTGGAGGCAGAGGTTCACTCCTTCCTCACTTTGGCTCTTCTTATCATTGGTGCTTTCAACCATGCAGATGCCTAAAGTCTGAGATTTCATTAGAACAGTGCTTCATGCCCACCATCTGTCAGCCCTTACTTTCAAAGGAAGATGGAATCCATAAATGGACAAATCAATGCAGACTTTTTTCTCTTGTGAACCTGGGGAGTGGGGGGAGGCTTTAGTAAGACCCAGTGAGAGAAAAAGGAAATGTTTTATTTAGACATAGTATAATAGCTACTATCACTGACATGAAATAAATAAATCTCAAATGGAGTCATAAAAACAATGAATTCACTCACTAAAAAGAACTAAAATTGCTTATGTGTGACCAATATAGCTCCACTACAACAAAGTAGATTTATATTTCTTAATATGAGAAATCAAAATAGGTTAGGTTCATATAAAAATACATGCTCTATAAATTCTCAGGATCCATATGATTTCTGGTTTGGTTATGAAAGGAACCACATCTTGTTGGTATTGGTAAGCAAGTCCTATGAGGTGTGCAGCAAAAAAAAAAAAAAAACCTGTCACTACAAATCAACCAAAAGATCACTATAAGTTTGAGTCCATCATAGTCCAAATCCTCAACTGTAACTGTAGGATGAGCAAGGGGGTGGGAGGGGTTATGTCCAGCAACTACAAAGAAAGGAAACTACAGCAGAAAGCAAAACAGCAAGCAGCAGGGGAAGGGTGTCCATTGCTCAGCCTTGTTGCCTCAGACCCAATCTTGAGTGCCAGATACTCTGGAATCATCCTGAAGCCAGTCACCTTATTCCTTTGTGTCTTTGCTTTCTACATTATCTGTTTGCCTCTCAGACTTGGGGAAGGCTATTTAAGTCAACATTATGCCAGAAATATATAAATATATATATGTAAAACATTAGTTTAGAAATATCAAGTGGAGTGGTTTGGGAAACTAAGAAGTGAAATAGTAAGAGCTGCCACAGTAAAGAGGAAAAAGAAATTAAAATGAAACCAATCTTTCTTACAGAGCTGAGAATGTGGCAGGTGAGGCTCGACTGTAGGTCAACACAAGGCACAGACTGGGTAAGTGAGGTTGGTATACAGACATAAACCCAAAATTAACCTTCAGTGACAGGACTTGTAAACTGGGAAGTCTGCTGGATTCAAACAAAGGAAGTGGAGATGCCTACCCCTACCTGGGAAACATGGTATTTTCTCATGCAGGATGACAAGGGTATCACAGGCCTGCATGCAGGATGGGTGCCACTGGCAGACCAGGCAGAGGAGGGGATGGCACTACAAACAGCTCATGGGTGATGCTGGCAGACAAGCTTGAGTTGGGAAGAACAGAAAAGATTCTGAAAAAATATTAGTTTCCCATGAATATAGCGACTGAATTAACAAGAAAAATACATACTATAGAGTTAAGGTGTCTTTAGGTATGTGGCTATAAATAAGAACTTGAAACAAAAAAGGACAAGCTACCTTGCCCTCAAGTATATTACAAATAAATCAGTTACTCACAAAATGCCTTCCAGCTGGGTGCAGTGGCACAAGCCTTTAATCCCAGGGGTTCAGGAGGCTGAGGCAGGAGGATCACAAGTTCTATGGCAACCTCAGCAATGATGAGGCACTATGTAATCAGTGAGACCCTGTGTCCAAAGAAAATACAAAATAGGGTTGGGGATGTGTCCCAGTGGTCAAGTGCCCCTGACTTCCATCCCCAGTATCCCTTCTCTCCAAAAAATGCCTTCCATATACAGACATCCTTTGTATAAATGTATAAAACATAGCAGTATAATTCAATTTATTGCTAGAACTTTACTTGGTTGTTGCAACAAGTATAAGCCTGTATATATGAAAAGGGAAGAGGGCATGGAAAGCAGTCAGAAGAATAAGAAATTATCTTCAAGTTCCCAACACTGTCAGGCTAATTAATTTTAACTGTATTTTAACCTTTCCATGGAAGTGAAATAACATGGATGTGCAAGGAAAATTTTAAAGAAAAACATTTTTAAAGGGTAAAACACGAGCAATAGTGACAAGCAGACACGTTCATTAGAAAAGATATTGTTTTGCTTCACCTGAAAGTTAATATTTCTAAAAAAATTAAGGTTAGCAAATACCAAGCTGAATGCTATGGGAATAAAAAGCAGCCTCTCCAAGTTTAACAGTAGCGGACTGCACAGACTCGCAGGTCAACTTGAACAAGTTAAAGGAAATAAACTCTCTTAGAGAAATCGAGCTAGCAGAGATTCTCCAGTTTCACCCTGACTTGGTTACAGCAATGTTTTATAAGTTTTCCATTCGTGTTGCCCCAAGACTGCTTCTAGGAACAACAGCATGTGTTAACTCAATATCCAGGTGCCATGTAGGTACCATCCATTCCACTCTAGGGTCCTGTTTGCCAGTTGGAACAAAGGCTTTCCATCATCACATGAAGGCTCCTGCTACAGTACCAGCTACGTTAGGCATCCTCTGAACAGAAAGCCTCTATCTACTTCTAAGCTGATATCTGTAAGGGAAAATTTGATTTCACACATTTCATTTTATAAAATTTTAGGTCTTAGTTTTCTCACCAAGAAATCTGTTAGATTCTAGGCTCCCTGGTAAAGTCTCAAGGGATAGAGTTTCTTGAGTTAAAATAGATGTAGCCCTTTCTTCTAATGTTCTGGATGGCCAGTCAGATGGTGACAATGGACTTGCATTTACCATTCAGAATGGAGATGGTACTGAAGGGATCAGTCAGCTAGAGCCTTCAGATAAGCTTGTGTTGGGTAGGGAAGAAAACCTAACTCACTTCAGGGAAAATGTAGCTCACCACTGGAAAACTTTTTATGCTCATAAACTAAAAACAAAATTTAAAATGAGAAAAGCCCACAAGCTCGATTCACAGACAGGAATTTATTGAGGGAATATGAATAAACACCCAGAATCCAACTTTCTTAATCATGGGGCAGTTATCAAGTCCCTGAATCAATGTCCCTGTCTTCAGGATAAAACCTATGGTAGCACCCTGGTCGTTGAGGGATGAGTTAAGTATATGTGAACATAGTTTCAGCTTCTGTGCAGTTCATTTAAATGATTTTTAATACATCACTTGTTCACATCCTGCTCAAAATCATTCTTTGTATTTTCCAAACATGTTTAATTATTCTTTTGTTTTAACTATTTACAAACAGAAAAGGCCTATCTTTTAATGACACTTTCTGAGTCTCTGTAAAAGTTAGCTATTTAAGGAAAATTTACATGAACTCTAAATTTTAACTTCTTCTCTCTATATATACACATTTTTCACTTTCAGAAAATGATAAGGTATCCTCCCCTAAATAAGGAAAGGAGAAAAAAGAGGACTTTATTATTTCTTTTTCTGCCAATCTTAAAAAGGTATATATTACTTGTTTCAGGAAAGTCATAGCTTTATGAGCATCATATTAGAAGTAAAATGGTTTTGTTTTTGTAAATAATTTACACAACTTTTTAAACAAGTTAATGTGGAAATACATCTGCTACAATAGTTTGGAGAAGTAGAATGCTGATTTGTAAAAGGGTTTTTTTGGTTATTTAAGTAAATTTTAGGTAGTTCAGGGCATACTTCCATTCCTAAAGTATGTCCTGATGAGGGTAGACACCTGACTCTACTGTTAGCTGTAGGAATAAGTACATACCATCTCCACTGGAATCAAAAACTCTCAAACTCCTGGTTCTGGAAAAGTAGAACATATGGAGTTCCAGATTTCCTGGTAGGTCAGCTTCCCATTGACATCCTGGATAGTATTGTGGAATTAATTAACTGCAGTGTGTAGGTAACTCATTCATTTGTCTGACATATATTCATGTGCACCAGAAAATATCACCCCCATTTGTTTTGCTTTCTTCTCAAAAAATTGTTCTGCAGCCCCAACAGTGGCAGAGGAATGGTCTCTACCTGAAAGCAAAGGTACTGGCAAGACTACTGTTATCTGATGAGTGTGAGAGAAAGCTCCATTCCAAGTTTTTGCTTTTCTTTTCTCATGATGTTCTGCCTGGGAATTGAACTTTTGTCATGTGGAAGTGCACATGGGGCCTGAAAAGCCTAAGAGGAACATGAAATAGGGATACTTAAGAGCCTGAGAATGAAAGTAGAATTCCAAGGAGGAGCAGGATGGAAGGAATTACTTCAATCTCTTGTGAACCAACACAGTTCCCAGAACCTCTCTGAGTTTCACAAGCACAGGTCTGACCCAAGGAAGTACAGCAGAGTTCTCAAGAACTGAAGTTTACTGTAAATCACAATGCAACCACCATGTTAACCCATGAAAATAAGAAGTTCAATCAAATGTCCACAAAACCATGTATAAGAAGAGAAAAAGCCTACTATGTCCAACTCTACAGAGCATGGCTGGAAAACATCCATCAAAAGCACAAATGGTCTATGAAATTGTTTTATAAGAATTGTGACTAGTAGAACCACCATACACAAAATCCAGTTCTTAAATACCTGCTATTTAAGGTATATCAAAAGAAACTAAGATATTTTCACCACCTATTCACTCATTTCAACAAAGGAAAAATAAAATCTTCCTGATGCTAAACACAAAAGAAGAAGGAAATGCAGTGCCAAAGATCAGCTCTCTTCTGTCATCACCTCTAGGTTTGCAGCTCACATTGGGGTTGACTTCCATCACTGCCCACTTGTACCAGGCCACTTCATTAACATGCAGACAGGGAGCCTGTCCCACAAGGCTACTATATATCAAAGCCTACTGCAGGTACTCCTTTGAATTTCATGACATTAACTCCATGAACACATCCTTGCTTCTTCAAGAATAGGTTGATTAACATACCACATCAGCTATTCATGTGAATTCTGATACCTAACACTTATTGATGATGGTTCCATGCCCAGGGATGCCTACTATAAATAGGCAAGGTAGCTGGGGAAGCAGTGAGAACTCCTACCCCAGCTTCTTACTGAGAACACTAATTGTAATGATGCTTCCATTTTACGCCTGCTGCTTTTCCAACAACACTCTACTGACATGATTCAACAGAGGAAAAAAGGTTGATAAGCACTATTGAGCTGAAATATCTGTATACAATCCATATGGAAGATGACTGGATTCTCTTACAGTCTGATTCTCTGTGGAAAGCTTTGGAAAAAAACCATTAGTACACTAAACAAATTACTTTCTCCAGAATGTATACTTCCTTATTTGAAAGCAATACTAACCAAAGCTTTAGTCACCTGTCAAGACCTTCAGTCCTGGGGTGTTTCATTATAGAAACATGTAGGCCAGTCTTAATCAATTTAAGAAGGGTTGTGGTTGAACTCTGACCATAGAAATGATACCGCCATTCACTGGTGATGAGTTCTGCTCCTTCTAATGTTGAAGATTGAACACTAGAAAAGCATGCCAAGGCAAGCATATTAAGCAGGTTTTATTTAAAGTTAATAATACAGACTTACCCTGGCAGGAAAAAGGGGGCCATGGCTGATGTTCTAAATTCCAAGAAGTAAGCACACCCTACATCTTTTATAAGTTAAAGTCTCTTTTGTCCTCCAGTTCTTTCCCCCCTTATCTCTCCTTCCTGCCTATGTGACTAGGCCTGGTTTTGCATTAAGGGAGAAGCCATGTCCAGGGGTAGGGCCAAGGTGATTCAGGCAGATAAGGGCCCAGGGGGCATTACTTATCAGCTCCATGCCTGTAGTTCTTGATAAAGGCAGGGAAATTTCATAATCAATGGCCTCTGGAGATCCTTTACATTCCGTTCTTCCAGGAACAATCTCCAACTTCCAGAAGCAGAAGGATTCATGGCTTCATTTCCTCAATTTGACCTGATCTCCTATTTCCTATTTCTACACTAACTACCTGTCCTTAATTATGGCTTCATTCCCCTCTTTTGCTTTAGGAACTCCTAACTGCTGTAAGGAAAAGTGGGAGCCAATGGTTCTGGCTGCCTCAAAGCCTGAAGTGGGAAGTGAGGGGCAAGCAGTTTGGAGTTTCCTTTTAAAATCAGGTCAATCAAGGGGTCCAAGATAAAAGTCTGGTTGTGGAAGAGCAGGTTATAAAGTCATCTGGGGGTGGGTGCTTCTATGATAGAAGAACAAAAAGACATGAATACTGAAATGAGATTAATATAATATAAATGTTGCAGAATCTGGAACATGCCAATGAATATCATAAAGTGACAGAAGTCAATAATTCCTCACCAGGGGGTGGAAGAACTGAGAAATTCTTAACAAGGCCTAGCACAACCTGGAGAGAACAAGGCCTTTATTTGGGAAATTTAACATTGTTCAGGTTATCAGGAATGTAAACACAACATTTAGTAGAGATCTCTATACTTATGTTACTTAGGGATAGATAATCATATGAGAAAACATAGATTAAGTCTACCTGTGTAGCTTAGGAAGGTCTGCAGGCCTTAAACTGACTAAAAACTTTTGACTCTGGTAGTTTCTCTTGATAGTTATCAGGCACATTTGCCTAATAATCTCTCTTTTGTAGCTTTTAGTCTTTATTCTAGTGGACTAACACAAGTGTACATCTTAAGTTATATTTAACTATTATTTCTTTTAAATGCCCAAGAATGGCTCTACTTTCATTTTAACTGTTTTGCTGGGTGTCTAAGATCAAGCTGGTCATATTGACCTGTTCCTGTCTTATTAAATAGTCAGCTGAGTTCCCACAGAGGTCACTTATAAAGAACTTAAGAGCAGCTTCTTAGTTCCACCAGTGCCATTGACTAGGCAGGGTCTCCTTGATGAGGTGGCTTCCTTTGGAAGCATCACGGGTGTCTCCCTTTTCCATGACCCTCCTCTGCAGCAGGTGCAATGATGTGCTTTTCATCCTCTAGTGACCTTAGCAATCTCCTTGATCAGGAGGTTGCGTGACCCAGAGTTGCAATGCTCCTTAGAGAAGTCCTCTTGTTCCCTGTTTTCAGGCTGACTGAGGGCAAAAGTTCCAAATACTGGTCTATCTTGCCATGTGTATTTAATCTCAATCTCTAAGTTTGATCTTAACCATCCAGCAAGTCAGTCTCACCAGTCATAAAGTAAGAGTACTGAACATTAACTTCAATGTCTATAACTTTATAGTTATTTATCCTTTTATTTAACTGGAGTCTGTATTAGTACTGGAAGTTACCACTATCTGTTCTATAGGTGATGGCTTATTATCACAATTTACCTAGGTTGTGTGTTCTGGAAGCAGTTACTTCAGCAAAACATTAACAGGTGACAGTTTTACAAAATGAAATTAGCTAGTGTAAAAATATATTCAGCTTTTATAATAGTTATCTTAAATTTTGGCTGAGCTATATATTATATCCCCTGTTTGAGATCATAGTAATTTTACAACAAAAACCAACCTTTTGACTATAACTTTAAAGAATCTGGAGTCTGGCTTATTTTGGAGTGATTCTACACCAGTGAGGTGGGAGGCAGAGCCTTATCTCAGGTAAGGTGTGGCTCTTTACAAATCTTCAGTGTTCTAATTCTTATGTTGATTCTTTGATTCTTTCTTAAATATCATTTAAAGAAGCTTACATATATTGATTCCTGCATCTTTATGAACATTAGTTAACACAATTTAATATTATATCTAATGAATTAAAGAAAGCCTGAGAGCTTTTAACTTTCCTTTTGTGTGGCAAAGTGGCAAATGTTTTCATGTTTCACAATATTAGCCTTTAAACAAATCAGGCTCTAACATTTAGAAAAACATTTACATTTGAAATTCTTTATCTCAGTGTAAAAAATAATGAATTTTACATATACCCTATTGATAACAAGTCCTATAATAGAACACTAAATGATAGAAATAAATCCCCAATAAAATTTACTCTTTATAAGTTTAAAATTACCATTACCATTACAGACAAGTTTAATCTAGAGAATAACAGCTTGATAAATTTCCTGCTTTAAAAACTTGTATACCTGGAAAATATGAACACATTTAATATACAACGAGTGACCATTTCACAATTACCTTGACACTTTTATCTTACCAATTTTAGTTTTTAAAGAAAAATTTAGACTCTGTAACAAAGTCTACTTAAGACTAATTTTTCTAAAGAATAATACTAAATAGACACAAATTAAGAGTAAATTAGTGTTCTAAGAAATCCTTGTCATTTTACCATAAAGATTAAACTTTGGTTTATAACAGAACATTAGTATTTCACCTTAGGAAAAAACTTAAATAACTTTAGCTGTCTCACATACATACAACCAATTTAGTTACACACAAACTTGTTGAAACTTGCCCTTTACTTACACAGATTTTCTTAGCACTTTCTTTGACCCTCATGTATTTCATCACACAAGCACTTTCTTACCCAGAAACATTTCCTTTTCCCTTTTACTAAATATATTTCCATACCCAGAACCTTTTATTTTCTCTCTCTTATCTGTTGACCCCTTTTTGTTCACATTCTAAAACAACTCTTATGAAATTTCTGAATTTACATAAATTACTCTATTTTAATAAGATTAAATATTTTGTTATTTATAGTACTCTAATTGAAACACAGTTGAAACTTTTGGGACACTTTGTATATAGAATTGTACTTGTTAGGATATACTCCTAGTAACCTTGTTTTTACGTTAGTGATGACACAAAGCAAGTTTAAACCCATTTATTTACCAACCTATGAAAACACCAATAACGTTTAAGTATGATACCTCATGGAATTTGAGGAGTTAAGAGTACTTGATGTTAATTAACAATTAGCATTTTAATGTTGTAAATTAATCAGATGTCTCTACAAACACATTTGAGTAATCCCATACATGTCAACTCTAATTCACTTATTTTGTAAAAAACCAAGATGTCAGACAAGTGTCCTGAACAGTATTTGCCATCTCTTTCCTGTTGAAGAAAAGTCCTAGAAACAATTGATATTAGATATTTTATTATCATCAATATTTTATTAGCTTGACCCTCTAGAGACTTGGGAGTTATTTTCAAAGATATTTTACTTTTATTAGTTTACCCAATTTGAATTGAACCTTTTTAAATCACGTGAATTAAAAGTATCTGGATCCATTTTTAAATTTTAATTTTAGGAGCGCTTAGTTTTGATACAGACAAAACATGATATCAGACAGCATGACATATAAATAACACAAAATCAAAGACCTTGTAACTTTATAGGTGAATCTCCATTGCAATGTAACAGATGTTCAAAAACTCTAGTTGAATATAAAATAGAACTGATCAAAAAAATTATGAGCTCAAAAAAATATAGAATTAAAAAATAAACAAGAGTCCTGGAAAAATGATATGGCCATTAATTACTTTAGTAAAGCACTATAACATTTACTTTTGCTGGAATTTATGTAAGGCTCTTTTTCCTTTTTTTTCCTTGGGTTTGAGACCAGTCTCCTACTGAGCCTTTAGGCTTCCTCTATTTATATTAATGTAAGCCTTGACTGACATCTGGAAGGAGCCAACAGGTTTTAACAGAAACATTGTGCCTAGGGCATTTTAGCCATTTCTGTCAGGACAGGCTTGGATGTCAAAGAAAATTATGAGATCTTATTTTCCATTACTTTTGAGAATGAAGCTACTTTGCTAAGTTCCTCACTGAGATGCCACTGGCTATTGAGCTGCCTATGACCACCTATCCAGGATTTATTTTCCCCTTTGTGTCAAACAGGTTAAATCTTGCTTCACAGGTAAGCTGAGGACAGGAGCTTGAAGTAAGTCCCCTTGTTGATATTCCTGGGGCAGAATATTGTCCTATGGTGGCTATTTCCTGTAGTATTGAACCTGTTGATGACATAATTAAGCTTTATTTTTTGAGATCTTCTAATTCCTATTAGCTAAGAAGTTTAGGAGTTCTGCAATAGCCGTTTGATATTCCTCCTGGGTGGAGGCACATAAAGGTTGTCATTTACTTACTGGAGAACAATCACAGATGTTTTATCTCTGAATTTTCTTAAGTCCTTAACTAAGGTTTTTCCAGAATAGGTGAGAGCCATCTAAATCCTGAGGCAACACTGTCTAGGTTAGTTGAGATAGAGTATCTGGTTCCTCAAAGGCAAACAGAAATTGCTATTCAGAGTCTAGCATAAACAGGAAAAGCCATCTTTTAAATCTTACTTAGTAAACCAAGCAGCAGTTGGAATCTAAGATAAAAGTGTATGGATTAAGAACTATAGGGTGGGGGAAATTACTGCTTCATTATTCTAAGGTTTTGGACTAGGCAGTTTGCCTTTTAACTCCTAAAATGGGTGAATTTCATGGGTTGCAAGGCATTAAAAGTTTCTATCAGTTTGAATGATCTTTAATAAGCCCTTTTTCTTGTCTTTGTGCTCCCTTTTATTTCTTTTTTGATCTCTATTAAAAATGGAAGATGCAAGCTGGAGAAGATCAGGGACATGTGCCAGTTTTTGTAATTTACTCTAAATATTTGGGGCTGACTAAATGATAAATTTGTACCTTAAATGTAGGTGGCCTTTTATGGATTCGGGATTCAGGGTGGTGTGATTTTTTACTGCTTTCCTAAGACTCTCCATGAAAATAGCAGGACTTTCCTGCTATTCCTCTTTAGGTATACTACTCATTATTCAAATCCCAGTTAGGATGGTTTCTGGGAACTGCCTGTGCTCTAGATGGTTAATAGCATGATTTTCCGGGTGAAGTCAAATATGTGGCATAAGTTTTGAAACATCTCAATATTTATTAGGATCCTCCAAAAACCTCCCTAATTTTTTTGTCTGTCTTAAGTTGGGAGGGTCCTCTCAATTTTCCTCCTTTAGTAGGTGATTCCTCAAGGCTTTCCCCTCTCATGGTAGAGATTATTGATGTCAAGCATGGTAACATATGAAAGGTACTTTTCTTGATCATTTGCAATTTAGCAGTATGCAGGTTAGCAGTGAACCTGGCAATACTGTTGAGAGAGAAGCTCCCTTCTGATTTAGAAGTATTAGGGATGTCTCCCTAACTTTCAGCTTCCTTACTGTCCAGAAAAACCTATCTCTCACTACCTGGCTTTGCCAAAGTTATTTCTGGCCTTCTTTGGCAAAGTACTAGGGTCCTAGTTTGCCCTGTGCTACAGACCCTGGGAGGATTCAGACTTAAGGGTATTACTGCTTTCCTCCCTGCCACTATAAATTCCTAATTATGAAAAAAATGATGACAAAAGTAAAAAGTGTGCATTTTTGCCTATCTTTTTGCCCTGTAGACTAAAGGAATCTCTGGAGGGTGAGGGGAAATCTGTTGGTTGTTAGGCATATAATGCCCTTTGCTTGGCGGATCTCATGGGAGGACTTTTTAAATGCCTCCCTCTTGCAGCTTAAAGAGAACACAGTGAGCACATTTAAGCACAGGAACAGTAATGGGGAGACTAGATAGACTAGTGAAGGCCAACTATGAGAACAAAGGGAACCTGGGCATTTTTATACTAATCATCCCGGGTCTTAATCCTACATTTTGAATTCCTAATGTCTGACTGGCAAGAGAAGGGGAGCATCCAGGAGGGAAAGGATGTGTGGGAGCGTTGTGCACTTTACAGCCCATATGGAGGCAAAGGTAATTGGCACTTTCCCTCAGTGCCATTCGTCTACTGATCACCCTGGAAACCCCTCAGGGTGGTCAGTAGGGGGAGTCTGGAGAAGGAACCTTTGGGGTTCTCCCAAGAGTAGCCCAGGCCAGGGAACCCCATAGTTGTTCCAACCTTTCTTCCACCTCCACACATCCTGGGCAGATCAGGACTAGGGACACTGTGTACTGGCAGAAATTGTGCACCAGGCCTGGACAAAAAAGTAGAAAACAAATTTGGCAGAGTCCAACATGCCTACAGAGCAGGTGATTGGAACTTGCCTAGGCCGGGAACCTCTCACCTGAGTCTTGAAGAATGGCGGCTGCACTAACTGTGTTTAAATAGCTGAGGGGTGCCCATTTTGCCCACCAAAAATAAAGAGATGGAAAGATGCACCTCAAACAGATGTGGGGTGCATGGAGAGAGAAGTTTACTTACCTCAGCATAAATCTCGGTGGAACCTCCAAATCTGATACTGCCGTTCACCGGTGACGAGTTCTGCTCCTTCTAATGTTGAAGATTGAACATTAGAGAAGCATGCCAAGGCAAGCATATTAAGTAGGTTTTATATAAAGGTAATAATACAGGCTTCTCCCACTAGGAAGAAGGGGGCCATGGCTGATGTTCTAAAGTCCGGAGAAGTGAACACACCCTACATCTTTTATAGGTTAAACTTTCTTTTGTTCTCTAGTTCATTCCCCATTATCTCTCCTTCCTGCCTATGTGACTAGGCCTGGTTTTGCATTGGCCAGGGGGAGGGTCAAGGTGATTCAGGCAGATAAGGGCCCAGGGGGCATTAATTAGCAGCTCCATGCTTGCTGTCCTTAATAAAGGCAGAGAAATTTAGTAATCAATGGGCTCTGGAGATCCATTACATTCCATTCTTCCAGGAACAATCTCCAACTTCCAGAGGCAGATGGTTTCATACTTCATTTCCTCAAGTTGACCCAATCCCCTATTTCCTATTTCTACACTAACTACCTGTCCTTAATTCTGGCTTCAGAAACCCCTGAGTAATCTACAGTGGCATGGGGCAGGAGGAAAGGCTGGGACATTTGGGATAAATAACATTCTCAGATTATTATTATTTAAGAAGACTGTTGGGCAAATTCAAACCCTATCCCCCAGCCTTTCACAACCACAAACAATTCATTAACAACCCACTCTCCCTTCTCCTGGTCACTTCCTAATGAACATACTGACTAGCAGATATCTAGCCAAAATGAAAGGCCCAGATGGAGTGAAGGCTTGCACCTGTAACCTCAGGGACTGGGAAGTCTGAGGCAGGAGAATCTTGAGTTCAAAATCAGCCTCAGCAAATTATTCAGGCCCTAAGCTACTTAGCCAGACATGTCTGTAAATAGTAATATACAAAAGAAAGAGGATATGGCTTAGCTGTTAAGCCACACCTTGGTTCAATGTGAGGTGCAGAAAAAATGAAAAAGACAAACCAAATGTTCAACACTCCTGGTTGTTCTGTTTTCTGCAACTCCCTTCAGGAATTAGGACAGAGTTCACCTTCCAGAAAGTCACTTCCGCTGAGTATCCCAACAACCCCTTCCACTCACATCCTGCTACTCTGGTTTTGTATCTTCACCCTGAAGAACTCTATTAACAATGCTGCTGTGAAATGATGGCAAAGCATTTGACAACTATGACATTCAAAGTGTAACAGCCTGGCATCCAACAACTTTGGATTCAATGGTCTGGATATTCCAGAACTTGGAGGAGATTGCTCTTGCTTTGTCTCCCCTGTGGGTCTTTCTGGGCCATAGGCAACAAGGGTCCCACTAAAGCCTGCTATGAAATCCTAGCCAGTCTCTCAAGCTCCTGGTCCTGACAAGGGAGAAATTACAGACTTCCCATCTATAATATGGCCAAGCTTGTGGAATTAATGAAGAATTAATTGCAGTGTATAGGTAAATTATTCACTTGTCTGACATATATTCATGAGCAACAGGAAATGTACTGAGGCTAGGGAGTTCCATAGATGGGGAACTTAACCATGTTTCAATTTTATATCATCTGAGAAAATCACAAGACTGACATGGGCTAAACATGGGCAAACTTCAAGGGCATAGAGGAGTTGGTTACTCTAGTACTCAGAGATAATATTTCCTGGTGGAATGGCATTTAAGCAAAAGTGAAAAACAAGGGAAACACAAGTAGAAGAAAAGTGTGATTTTCCTGAGACTTAACAAAAGTAAAAAATGTCTCAACATCATACTGAGCAAAATATACTATTGGAAATAAAGCAAACATATTTTTTTGTGAATCATATGTTTTGTACTCTTTATTTTCCTAACATTTGAAAAACAGACTCCTCATTTTTGGAGGGGCCTGAAAACTGGGTCATTTTAAAATTTATGTTACTATTCTCACAGTATCATGTTTGCTTTTCTGCACTCTCCATTATACTATAATATCTCTGAGGAAAGAAAGTGAGGCTGAATCTTGCATGGTATCCTCACTCCTTACTATATGGTCTAATGAGGCACATAGTGAATGTATGAACCTCACAAGAAACATCAATGGAGAAATCGGATGATATACTGATTAAGAATGAAAGATTTGAATTCAAAGTATGTCAGCTTGAATTCTGCCTTAAACAATTATTTGATGGTCAGACTTAGGAATTTTCCCCATCAGTAAAATGGGAATTGCACATGAATACTTATGTTCACAGGATAGTCATCAGAATTATGCCATGATACCTAACAAGTGTCCATAATAAGTATATTAGATGAATTTTTGGTAAGTAAAAAAACATAGAACAGTTATTATTTAAAACAGTCCCACAATCATCCCAACGTACACATTTTACCATCAATGCCAGAAATTCTTGGTAGGGAGATAGTCTTTAGTTGGGGAACTTTTGCAATTCGATCTCCAAGAAATTGAAACATGTGACAGCACTGATGGCTTTGATGTGAAACTCTGTATTTGATCTGTAAAACCATGTATGCTTCAGAATAATCAAATCTAACACACAATTATACAACTATCAAAGTTCTTTTATGGCATTCATTCATGTATTAATATAGGGGAAATAGTTGAAAATTACATAGCATACTGACTGTGAAGTTAAACGTTTGGATTGAGATATCTATAGACAAGTGAAGGTGAATTGTGTATATTAATTAAATTTATGTTAGATGTTCCTCACTGGAGTATGTTATGCAGTTTGACCATTCCTAATAAAAAAACTGAAATACTAAAATATCTGCCATTTCGTGAATGCCAATATCAAAAAAGAGGAAAATTACACCTGTGCCCTCATGAGATGGGTCACAGTCAAAAAGAAGGTGTGCACGGTGTGGTGGCACATGCCTGTAATCTCAGCAGGTCAGGAGGCTGAGGCAGGAGAATTGGAAGTTTAAGACCAGCCATTTGAGTGAGGTCATAAGCAATTTAGCAAAACCTTGTATCTAAATAAAATATAAAAAGTTGAAAAAAGCTGGAGATGTGACCCAGTAGTTAAGTACCCCTGGGTTCTATCCCCAGTATCAGAAAAAAGAAGGCATATACAAATATTGCATAAGATTACATCAGAGGCTTGGGATGAAACTCAGTGGCAGAGTGCTTGCCTAGCATGTGCAAGGTCCTCAGTTAAAGACTCCCATTTGCAGAAAACACAACAATAAAGGAAAAAAGAATGCACCCCTTCCTAAATATCAGGCTACATCTATATGAAAAATAAATGTTTCATGTTGCAAATTGACTACTCAGAAGCAAGGTATCTCACTGTATCTATGCAAATATTTGGAAATCTCAAACAATATTAGTCCCAAACATTTTGCATAAGGGGCACACAGCCTAGAGTACAAGTTAGCATTATACATCATTCAGATGGAAAGAGTTGAAGCACTCATGTTACAACAGCATAAAAATCTGGATATGAAAGACATTTAAACATCCTGGGACTTGTGCAATAATCCTGGTCTGGGACTACATGCTACCAAGTAAGCCAGTGCTAATAGACTGGTTCCATAAGATTATGTAGCACCAGATGTTACGATAATGCCTCAAACGGTAGGTCTTTTTCTTAATCAAAAATAAACAGCGGAGGCTATACTGATTTTCCAAACTGAATATTACATAGTGGAGAAGGGGTCCAAGCCAACACAGTCTAGTGCCTTTGTTATGTCCATAATGGAGGTAACACATCTGCCAATATTAACTAATTATGTAGCTACCAAACCAAAGTCAAGTGCTCTTCTAATCCAATGATCCTACCATTATATGTTAATGGTTCTCAGAAGGACTAAATTCTATTTTTCAGTAAATTTTAGACAGAAATGAAGAGTATCAATTATATCTCAATTATAGACAAATGCATAAGTTGTACCCCAGAATTTGTTTTATCAGGTCAAGTGTCAGAGATGCATTAGGGAATAAAGCATGTGGACTGCCCAGCCAGGTGTGATTGCTCTGCAGACCTGATTTGGTAGCACATCCTTCTGCAAAAGTACTTTGCTTTTACTTCTATGGGATACTTCTGAGCACAAGTCTGATGCCTCATGACACCTGGCATGTCAAACATTCTCAGATCTGAAAAGTTGGGTGTTGTAATTCATGTCATTGTTTTTCTGATGACTGTGAATACAAAAACCACAGTTCCTAACCTTTGATGAGCTGAATGTGGGTGTGCTGAACTGAATGTGGGTGTTGCTCCCTGTTGTGAGCAACAGGGACCAGGCACAGCTCCCCTTCCTCTGTTTTGTGTGGTCACACACTGGCTCAGGCTCAGGCAGCCTGCAGTAATCTGAAATCAACTGGCAAAACTCTGAATAAATGGCAACCTCTGCAACAGCTGCCACCTATTTCTTCCCTTGACTTCACAGGTTCTAAACTGAAAAATAGAAATTCATCAGTCATTGTAAAGGAGAACACACCTGGACCACAGGGTAAGAGACTAAGACATTTCCAGGACCTGCCTGCAGCCTGAAGGAAGCACTCTGAGTGACAGAAGGAAGTCCCACAGTATGTTTGAGCAGAGGAACACCATCTATTTTTAAAAGGATCAATCTGGCTACTGAAAAGGATGGGAGTAATGGAAGAGTGACAAGGGACCAAGTCAGGACCACTGGAACTACCTACTGGGAGGCTGAGCTAGCCTGGATTAGGAAAGGGCTTTCAATCTGAGCTGTTCATAAATGAAGCAAGCCTCAGGTGGTGGTAGGCAAGTCCCTGAGTCAATGGAACCATGGTGGATGTGTTACTGAGGAGGAAGTTGTGTCATCAGAACTCAAGAATATGAGAGGAGTTGGATTAGACAACTCTCCAAGTCTCTGCCAACTGGAGATAATAATGAGGTTCAGGGAAATCAGCTGAAGGGACTATTTTCACAGAGTAGGGATAGCTGACCATGTGGGACAATAAGAAGGTGTTCAGTAGTGAAAATGTGTGAGAGGCACTACTGAGTGAACAAACAGCTTGAGCCAAGCTCCAGAGGTGAATAAACAGGCTCTTTGGGGAGTATAGCACACCAAGAAGGAAAAGGTATATGAAGGACAGGGAGTGAGATGAAGCTAGGAAGAGATGCAGGACCTCATAGGGTAGAGCTCCCATTGGGCCTGGTGATACTGAGAAAACACATTACCAGTCCTTGTTGAGAAGTCAAATGAGAGACTGGAGGAACCAAATAAGGTGGTTTAGACCACTTGGTTCCCTGAATAGTTTTTTTTTTCCCCCTGAGAGGTTGGTCACCAACTTCTTGAGTGCACACCTGCCCAATATTCACTGTGCTCACTGCCCAACTTCCCACTGGAAAATATATCCAGAAATGTCTTCCTAACAAGCAACAACACAAATATGAGCTCATGAGTGTGTGAGGCCCCAAATCTGGGTGCTGTTTTGTGACCTGACCTTAAGAAGTTGGGACCAGTCAATTCTGGGGAGGACCAGTATTTGATGGAAGAGAACTATGCTCATGAGCACAAGATGGAGTCCCTTACTTCCATCAACTCAGAGCCACTCCACAAGTACTAGCCCTGGAATGCTCAGTGATCAGAACCTGGTGATATCATCTTTAGGCAACAATGGGGCTTGGGCCTTCTGAAGACTCCCATTGGTGGACAGATTCTTGGGGCAGTTGATTCTTTGCTGAGCCATGGGCCTGGTAACAGGTCTCAATGGTATGGATCCTCAAATGGCACACCTGGACCTTCCTGGCAGTAAGTATCCCTTCAGTCCTTTGAGTGTGGAGACAAACATTCAGGGAAGATGTGTTGTATTGATGGAGTGGTGGCTGCCTGCATGGAGTGCTAAATAGTTAAGAGACAGACTCCTCTATGAAACTAAGGATTTTAGAAGGCAGAAAACTTGTTCTGCCCAACCAGAAAAGACACATTGGTGCCCTTGTCAAGTGGTTCCTTGAGGGCCTCCACCTTAAGATCAGTTTATCAGTCTGAGGGACTGGATGGGTCTGGGGCTGGGTGCCAGAAGACCTGACTGAGTCTCAGCAGGTCATTTTTCCTGTAGACCTAGTATCCCTTATCTCTGAAAGGCTAGCATGCACTCTTAGGTTCCCTGCACACCTAGCTTTAAATGAATAATAAAATGATGAGGTAGGTATGTAAGGAGGGAGGGAGGGTATGGATGGATGAATGAGCCAAATCAAGGAGAGGAATGAGAAACAGTTCAGGTCCCAGCCAGAGTTGTCAGTCATCTGCCTCTTTTCTTTCTTTTACTGCCTCAGCCTGGGTCTTGGTATACTTTGGACTCATGGGACTGTTATGTAGTAACCGGCTGCTGCATTATATTAATTCACTGGAGGAAGAAGCTGTGGTGGGAGAGACATGGTCAGCAGTGGGTGGAAGTGTTGAAAGCTTCCAAGTTCACTTACAGTCCACTCTTGCACTGGATCAATATGCAGAAACACCATGGTATCAATGCAGCTATCCAAATAGACCCTCCCAGAGCTGTTACCATCAGTAAGAAGAAAGGTCATATTCCAGATTGTCTGTGGATTCCGACACCCCTGAAGCTAGGGATTATGGCCTCAGAGGCAGCATCTGCAGGGCAGAGACCCCTGTTGCTATGCAAGCTGCTCTGGTGGTCTCAGGGCAGCCTGTTTCTAATGGGATGCCACAGCACCAGACCAGATCCCCATTCTCAAATCCCATTTTTCAGGAGATAATCTTGGCCCACCCCTCCTCAAAATGCCTCTGATGCTGGAACACACTGTCCTACCCATTGGGCATCTATCATGAAAGGAATGTCCACTACCATTCCCTTCCCACACTGGCCCTGGAATGAACTGTTTCAATGCCATGCTTTTGCTTCATATCTGTAGCCTCCACTCACTGAAGCTGGGAACTTTAAGTACCAAGGTGATGAGTAGAAAATGTAGCTAAGCTCAGGCAGTCATGTTGATACAGAGGGCTCACTTGGATGTTATGTTATTAAAATTTTTGGAAAAGTCAGTCTGTTGTGTCTCATTTGACGGTAGGAGGGCAATGTCCTTCTCCTGTTTGATGGAGGCACAAGTCTAACCAATACAATGAGAACTTGAGGTTGGCTTTGAAGGTACACATTGAATCAATACTTGTGGATTAAGTCAGTTTCCCCCATCCAGGATTTAAGCTCAAATGTATGCACGACCATGGGCTAGGTTCCCAAAGGCAGTGCTGTTCTGCAGGATGGTAAGTTCAATTGCCACAAGAATGACAGTTGCTAAGGGCACAAAGGTATGGCAGTCCTCAATGCTTATGCCACTGGTCAAACAAATCATCATGAGACCCATGAACCACACCACACTATGGGCTGAATGGCTGATATCTATTATGTATTGAATATTAGGTGGTTATCTCTGAATTGATTTTAATAAAAAAACACTGCAACATGGCTATAAATAGAAAGAATCCAAGGGCACATGCCATTATCTTATATTTTGTTGTTGTTGTGTTGTTCCTGAGCCACTTCTCCAATTTGCATCTGCCTGATATTAGAGTTCCTGCTCTTTCTACCACATCCCTTGGTATCCTTTTCCTCATCCTGTCTTGTTCAAACATATGCGGTGGATGCTTTAGTGTGTGCAGAGAGTCATCTGCTTGATCTATAGATTTGCTTAGCAGAAGCGCTGGTGAGTACCTCCTAAAATTATACACAGGAATACATCCATAGCTTAGAGAAATCCATGGCTGCCCAAAAGTGAAGAGTCCCTTGCAACTCAGATACATGGGAACATCTTGAATACTTCCTAGAAATGGTTATAAAAGGGAGACAAATAAGATTATGAAGTATTTCACTCCAGTTTAAAGAAGAGAATTCCTGGATCATGCACAAAACTTTTACCCATTGACTTTGAAAATGAGAAACACACTCACCATAGTTGCTCTAAAGGTTAAATGTAGATTTCCCTGAGAGGAAAGGTAAGTTTTTGCTTATTCTGTGGTGGTGGTGGTTTCTGTGCATTCATGTGTGTGTGTGTGTGTGTGTGTGTGTGTGTGTGAAAGAGAGAGAGAGAGAGAGAGAGAGAGAGAGAGAGAGAGAGAGAGAGAGAGAGAGGGAGGTTGGGAGACATTGCAATTCTTGGCTCTTACTAAACATAGGTAATTTATTTTTATTTATTCCTTTGTTGGCTGAAGAGATTAGGTCCAGCAACTTAAAAGAAAGCCCTAGCCCTATCTATGTGACCTCTCTTTTGCAGTGGCCCTTAAGCCTTTTTCTTTTATTTTTGAAAGATAAGTGAATTGAACTTTTGTCATGTGGAAGTGCACATGGGGCCTGAAAAGCCTAAGAGGAACATGAAATAGGGATACTTAAGAGCCTGAGAATGAAAGTAGAATTCCAAGGAGGAGCAGGATGGAAGGAATTACTTCAATCTCTTGTGAACCAACACAGTTCCCAGAACCTCTCTGAGTTTCACAAGCACAGGTCTGACCCAAGGAAGCACAGCAGAGTTCTCAAGAACTGAAGTTTACTGTAAACCACAATGCAACCACCATGTTAACCCATGAAAATAAGAAGTTCAATCAAATGTCCACAAAACCATGTATAAGAAGAGAAAAAGCCTACTATGTCCAACTCTACAGAGCATGGCTGGAAAACATCCATCAAAAGCACAAATGGTCTATGAAATTGTTTTATAAGAATTGTGACTAGTAGAACCACCATACACAAAATCCAGTTCTTAAATACCTGCTATTTAAGGTATATCAAAAGAAACTAAGATATTTTCACCACCTATTCACTCATTTCAACAAAGGAAAAATAAAATCTTTCTGATGCTAAACACAAAAGAAGAAGGAAATGCAGTGCCAAAGATCAGCTCTCTTCTGTCATCACCTCTAGGTTTGCAGCTCACATTGGGGTTGACTTCCATCACTGCCCACTTGTACCAGGCCACTTCATTAACATGCAGACAGGGAGCCTGTCCCACAAGGCTACTATATATCAAAGCCTACTGCAGGTATTCCTTTGAATTTCATGACATTAACTCCATGAACACATCCTTGCTTCTTCAAGAATAGGTTGATTAACATACCACATCAGCTATTCATGTGAATTCTGATACCTAACACTTATTGATGATGGTTCCATGCCCAGGGATGCCTACTATAAATAGGCAAGGTAGCTGGGGAAGCAGTGAGAACTCCTACCCCAGCTTCTTACTGAGAACACTAATTGTAATGATGCTTCCATTTTATGCCTGCTGCATTTCCAACAACATTCTACTGACATGATTCAACAGAGGAAAAAGGGTTGATAAGCACTATTGAGCTGGAGTATCTGTAGATGATCTGTATGGCAGATGACTGGATTCTCTTACAGTCTGACCTCTGTGGAAAACTTTGGAAGAAAACTATCATTGCACAAAACAAATTACTTTCTCCAGAATGTATACTTCCTTATTTGAAAGCAATAGTGACAAAAGCTTTAGTCACCTGTGAAGTCCTGTGGTCCTAGGGTCTGTCATTATAGAAAAATGAGGCCAGTCTTAGTCAACAAAAAAAGGGCTGTGGCTGAACTCTGACCATAGAATCCTCTCAGTGATCTACAGTGGCATGGGGCAGGAGGATAGGCTGGTACAGTTGGGATAAATTACATTCTCAGATTAATATCATTTAAGATTTTTGGGTGAATTCAATCCCTATCCCCAATGCTTTCACAACCACAAAAAATCCATTTACAACTCACTCTCCCTTCTCCTGGCCACTTCCTAATGAACAAAATTACCAGCACATATCTGGTCAAAATAAAAGGCCCAGATGGAGTGATGGTTCTCACCAATAACCTCAGGACAGGGAAGTCTGAGACAGGAGAACCTAGAGTTAAAATCAGCCTCAGCAAATTATTCAGACCCTAAACAACTTAGCCATACCCTGTCTGTAACTAGAAATATACAAAAGAAAGAGGATATGGCTTAGTTATTAAGCCGCACCTTGGTTCAATATAAGGTAGAGAAAAATTGAAAAAGACAAACAAAATGTTCAGCCCTAATGGGTGTTCTGTTTTCTGCAATTCCCTTCAGGAATTAGGACAGAGTTCACCTTCCAGAAAGTCACTTCCACTGACTATCCCAACATCCCCTTCCACTTAAATCCTGCTACTCTGGTTTTGTATCTTCACCCTGAAGAACTCTATTAACAATGCTGCTGTGAATTGATGGCAAAGTATTTGACAACTATGCCATTCAAAGTGGAACACCTTGGCATCCATCAACTTTGAATTCAAGGGTCTGGAGATTCCAGAACTTGGAGGAGATTGCTCTTGCTTTGTCTCCCCTGTGGGTCTTTCTGGGCCATAGGCAACAAGGGTCCCACTAAAGCCTGCTATAACATCCTGGCCACTCTCTCAAGCTCCTGGTTCTGACAAGGTAGAAGTTAGAGACTTCCTGGTAGGTCAGCTTCCCATCTGTATCCTGGCCAGTCTTCTGTAATTAAAGAAGCATTAATTTTAGTTTGTAGGTAACTCATTCAATTGTCTGACATATATTCATGAGCAAAAGTAAATGTGCTGAGGTTAGGGAGTTCCATAAGATGTGGAATTTAACCATGGTTTGATTTTATGTCATCCGAGAAAATCACAAGACTGATATGTGGTAAGCATGGGAAAACTCCAATAGCATATATTAGGTGGTCACTCTAGTCCTGAGAGGTAATGTTTCTTGGTGGAATGTCATTTAAACAAAAGTGAAGAGTAAGAGAAACACAGGTAGAGGAAATCTGTGATTTTCCTGGGACTTAGAAAATGTAAAAAATGTATTAACATCAAACTGAGTAAAATATACTACTGGAAATAAAGAAAACATAATTTTTCCATGAATCATATACTTCCTAATTCTTATTTTGCTAATATTTTTAAAACAGACTCCTCATTTTTGAGAGGACTGAAAAATTTGGTCATTTTTTTAGTTTACTTAACTATTTTCACAGTATCATTTTGCTTTTCTGCCCTCTCCATTATACTATAATATCTCTAAGTGAAGAAAGTGAGGCTGCATCTTACATGGTATCCTCACTGCTTACTATGTGGTCTAATGAGGCACTTAGTGAATGAATGAAGCTCACAAGAAACATCAATGGAGAAATCAGATGGTATACTGATTAAGAAAGCAAGATTTGCAGTCATAGTGTGTCAGCTTGAATTCTGCCTTAACCAATTATTTGATGGTCAGACTTAGGAATTTTCTACATCAGTAAAATGGGAATTGCACAAGAATACTAGAGGGAGGCTTCATTCCCTGTCACTCGGTAACTCTGGTTTCAAGCAGAGGATATCTGTTTCCTGGTGAGGTAGTTTTTGCTGCTTATCAATCCCCTAGTGTTTACTCCATTTGTCTCCTGTAATCACCTGCAATTTGCCAGCATTTTGATGCCTTTTTGAGTGCAGATTGCTCACTGTCAGGCACCAATCATCTGCCATTTGCCTGCCTCTCACCTGTCCATCACCTGCCTTACACCTATCCATTACCCAACCCACGAGGTTCACCTCCTGATCATCTGACAACAATCAGCAAACTGTTTGCTGACTGCCAGTGGAGCACCAGTTGCCTGCTGTTGCCCGGAACTTCACTGTTACAGTACCTGCAGGTTTGATTACACGTGGCGGTCGCCATTTTGAGACAAGAGCCAGGCCCCGTAGGACACCTGGCTGGACTGATTGAGCCCTGTCTCCAGAATCCCTCAGCCCAACTGATTCCTCCCTACCTCTGGGGTGCTCATATCAGCTCAATGCTCCCTGCTGCCAGGATCCTCAGACCAACTGATTACACCCTTTCACCAGGATCCCAGAACTACTGATTGCAAATAGCCTCCAGGATACCACAACCACAAGAAACACACGCAACCTCCAGGACCCCTGCCTGACCAACCGCATCCCACATCCAGGACCTCCAGCTGACCATGTCCACACCCTGAGCTGCAGCCCCCATTTGCCAACACATTTTGAAGCCAGAGCACCCTTATTGGATAATCCTGGAAGCCAGAGCTCCAATATGTAGGTGGGGAAATCCCATCCTGAGACGCCTGCTGGAGGCTTGAAGCTCATTGTCAGGTACCTCTCAAGCATCAGGCTACTGAAGAATGGGAGGTTTCATTACTATATGACTGTTATACTGTAGATTTTCTTTTTTTTCCTTATGAAAAAAATTAAGTTTTTATTTCTTTACTTGCTCTCTTTTCCTTTAGTTTACCTCTTCCCTCAGAGTCTCTTTCTCCCGTTTTTGCATGCCAACATCCATTTTTTTTGATTACACTCTCACCCTTTCTATTATCTAGAACTTCTGTGTAATATTTATTATCCAATTAACATCCACACTCTACATCCCTCTGCATCCCCTTTGTCCTCCCATAGAAACTGCAGACCTTATTGCAAATCTGTTTCTTTTACGGAAGGTAATATTTGAACTCATTCTGTTTATTATGACAATTTTGCCATTGTCCTCATAGGAGCTATTTGGTCTAGGATTGCATACTGTCTTAATTGGGTACTGCTAATTTTGATCTCCCCTAAAAGAAAGGGTTCTGGAAACCTATAGGGCCAATATAAGCCTATAGGGTGAAATCTGCAATACCCCAGATCTGCACTGCTAGAGAGGAAGATACATAAACAACATGAAAAAACAAAAGAAGAAACTGATCCAAACAAATCTAGATTCTATATTCATAGAATCCAATGACAGTAGGACAGAAGAAATGTCAGAAAAGAACTTCAGATTATACATGATTAAGATGATTTGCGAAGCAAAGGATGGGATAAGAAAGCAAATGCAGGCAATGAATGATAATACCAATAAGCTGAAAGATCAACTGCAGGAAGCAAAAGATCATTTCAACAAAGAGCCAAATGGAAATCCTTGAAATGAAAGAAACAATAAACCAAATAAAAAACTCAATGGAAAGCATCAACAGAAGACTAGACCACTTGGAAGACAGAATCTCAGAAAATGAAGACAAAATATTGAATCTTGAAAATAAAGTTGCCCAAACAGAGAAGATGGTAAGAAATCATGAATAGAATCTCCAAGAACTATGAGACACCATGAAGAGACCAAATTTAAGAATTACTGGGATTGAGGAAGGCAAAGAGATACAAACCAAAGGAATGAACAACCTATTCAATGAAATAATATCAGAAAATTTCCCAAACCAGAAGAATGAAATGGAAAATCAAATACAAGAGGTTTACAGAACACCAAATGCACAAAATCACAACAGATTCACACCAAGGCACATTATAATAAAAATGCCTAACATTCAAAATAAAGATAGGATTTTGAAGACTGTGAGAGAAAAGCATCAGATTCCATATAGGTGGAGACCAATATGGGTAGGAGCCAATTTCTCAACCCAGACTCTAAAGCTAGAAGGGTCTGGAACAACATATTTCAAACTCTAAAAGAACATGGTTGCCAAACAAGAATCCTATACCCAGCAAAAATAACTTTCAGATTTGAAGATGAAATAAAATCCTTCCATGATAAACAAAAGTTAAAAGAATTTACAAATAGAAAGCCTGCACTACAGAATGTTCTCAACAAAGTATTCCATGAGGAAGAAATAGAAAACAACAATGAGGTCAGCAAAGGGAAGAACTACTTTAGAGAAAAATCATTCAAAGGAGAAACCAAGCCAAATTAAAAACCAAAAATAAGCCAAATGTCTGGGAATACAAATCATAACTCAATATTAACCCTGAACATTAATGGCCTAAACTCATCAATCAAAAGACATAGACTGGCAGAATGGATTAAAAAGAAAGACCCAACAGTATGCTGCCTGCAAGAGACTCATCTCATAGACAAAGACATCCACAGTCTAAAGGTGAAAGGATAGGAAAAAACCTACCATGCACAGGGACTTAGTAAAAAAGTGGGGGTTTCCATCCTTATATCAGATAAAGTGGACTTCAAGCCAAAGTTAGTCAGAAGGGATAAAGAAAGCCATTTCACACTGCTTAAGGGAACCATAAATCAGGAAGATATAATGATAGTAAATATTTATGCCCCAAACAATGGTGCATCCCTGTACATCAAACAAATCCTTCTCAATTTCAGGAATCACATAGACCACAACACAATAATTATGGGTGAATTTAACGCACTGTTGTCACCACTAGATAGACCTTCCAAACAAAAACCAACCAAAGAAACCATAGAATTCAATAACACAATCAATAACCTAGACTTAATAGACTTATATAGAATATTCCATCCATCAATGAGTGGATTCACTTTCTTCTCAATAGCACATGAAACCTTCTTGAAAATAGACCATATGTTTATGCCATAAAGCAGCACTTAGAAATGAAAAAAAAAAATAGAGATATTGCCTTGTGTTTTATCAGATCATAATGGACTGAGAGTAGAAATTAATGACAAAATAAAAAACAGAAATTACTCCAACACTTGGAGACTAAATAATATGCTATTAAATGAAACATGGATAACAGAAAACATCAGGGAAGAGATAAAAAAATTCTTAGAGGTCAATGAAAATGATGATACAACATATCAAAATCCCTGGGACACTATGAAAGCAGTACTAAGAGGAAAATTCATTGCATGGAGCGCATTCCAGAAAAGAATGAAAAGTCAACAACTAAATGACCTAACATTACAGCTCAAAGCCCTAGAAAATAAGAACAGAATAATAGCAAAAGTAGTAGAAGACAGGAAATAATTAAAATCAGAGCTGAAATCAATGAAATTAAAACAAAAGAAACAATGCAAAAAATTGACAAAATAAAAATTTGGTTCTTTGAGAAATAACCAAATAGACAAATAAACAAAATAGACAAACCCATAGACATACAAAGAGAAGGAGAGGGAAAACTCAAATTACTAAAATTTGTGATGAAAAAGGAAATATCATGATAGACACCACTGAGATACAGAACATAATGAGTAGCTACTTTGAAAATCTGTATTCCAATAAAATAGAAACTACTTAAGAAATTGACAAATTTCTAGAGACATGTGCTTCTCCCAATCTGAACCATGAGGACATATGCAATTTAATCAGATCAATATCAGATCAATATCAAGCAATGAAATAGAAGTCATTAAAAACCTACTATCCAAGAAAAGCCCAGGGCCAGACAGATTCTCAGTCGAGATCTACAAGACCTTCAAAGAAGAGCTCATTCCAACACTTCTCAAAGTATTTCAGGAAATAGAAAAAGAGCGTACCCTACCAAACACATTGTATGAAGCTAATATCACCCTCATACCCAAACAAGGAAAAGACACATCAAGGAAAGAAAATTTTAGACCAATGTCCTTGATGAATATAGATGCAAAGATCCTTCACAAAATATTGGGAAACGGTATCCAAAAACATATTAAGAAAATTGTGCACCACAATCAAGTGGGGTTCATTTCTGGAATGCAAGGATGGTATAACATCTGTAAATCAATAAACATAATCCATCATGTCAATTGACCTAAAGATAAAAATCATATGGTTATTTCAATTGAAGCAGAAAAAGTGTTTGACAAAATACAACACCCCTTCTTGCTCAAAACACTAGAAAAAATATGGATAGTAGGAATGTACCTGAACATTGTAAAGGCTATATATGCTAAGCCCCCTGACCACCATCATTCTTAATGGAGAAAAACTGAAACCATTCCATTTAAAAATGGGAACAAGACAGGGATGTTCTCTTTCACCTCTTCTATTCAACATTGTCCTTGAAACTCTAGCCAGAGTAATTAGGCAGACTAAAGAAATTAAAGGGATACGAATAGGAAAAGAGGAACTTAAGTTGTCACTATTTGCAGATGACATGATTCTGTATTCAAAGGATCCAAAAAAATCCTCCAGAAAACTTCTAGACCTCATTAATGAATTCAGCAAAATAGCAGGCTATGAAATCAACACACATAAATCTAAAGCATTTTTATATGCAAGAAACAAAGCAGCTGAAAGGGAAATGAGGAAAACAACTCCAGTTGCAATAGCCTCAAAAAAAAATAAAATACTTGGAAATCAATCTAAACAAAGAAGTAAAAGATATCTACAATGAAAACTATAAAACATTGAAGAAAGAAATTGAGGAAGACCTTAGAAGATGGAAAGATCTCCTATGTTCTTGGATAGGCAGAATTAATATTGTCAAAATTGCCATACTACCAAAAGTGTTATACAGATTCAATGCAATTCCAATGAAAATCCCAATGATATTCCTTCCATAAATACAGCACGCAATCATGAAATTCATCTGGAAAAATAAGAAACCCAGAATAGCTAAAGCAATCCTTAGCAGGAAGAAAGAAACAGGGACTATTGCAATACCAGAACTTCAACTATACTACAAAGCAATAGTAACAAAAATGGCACGGTTTTGACAGGTAGAACAATGGTACAGACTAGAAGGCACAGACACAAACTCAAATAAATACAATTTTCTCATACTAGACAAAGGTGCCAAAAATATGCAATGGAGAAAAGGTAGCCTCTTCAAGAAATGATGCTGGGAAAACTGGAAATCCATATGCAACAGAATGAAACTAAACCCCTATCTCTCATCCTGCACAAAACTCAACTCACAATGGATCAAGGACCTTGAAATCAGACCAGAGACCCTGCTTATTATAGAAAAAAAAGTGGGTCCAAATCTTCCACTTGTTGGCTTTGGATCAGACTTCCTTAACAGGACTCCCATAGAACAAGAAATAAAATCAAGAATCAATAACTGGGATAGATTCAAAATAAATAGCTTTCTCTCAGCAAAGGAAACTATCAGCAATGCGAAGAGGGAGCCTACGGAGTGGGAGAATATCTCTGCCACTCATACTTCAGATAGAGCAATAATTTCCAGAATCTATAAAGAACTCAAAAAACTCTACACCAAGAATACAAATAACCCAATCAACAAATAGTCTAAGGATATGAACAGACACTTCACAGAAGATCTACAAACAATCAACAAACATATTAAAACACGTTCACCATCTTTAGTAATAAGTGAAATGCAAGTCAAAACTACACTAAGATTCCATCTCACCCCAATTAGAATTGCGATTATGAAGAATACAAGCAACAATAGGTGTTGGAGAGGATGTGGGGGAAAAGGTACACTCATACATTTTGGTGGGGCTGCAAATTAGTGCAGCCACTCTAGAATGTTGATTATCAAGAATACAAGCAACAATAGGTGATGGAGAGGATGTGGGGGAAACGGTATACTCATACATTGATGGTGGGGTGCAAATTAGTGCAGCCACTCTGGAAAGCAGTGTGGAGATTACTTAGAAACCTTGGAATGGACCCACAATTTGACCCAGCTCTCCAACTCTTCGGCCTACACCCAAAGGACTTAAAATCACCATACTACAGAGATACAGCCACATCAATGTTCATGGCTGCTCAAGTCACAATAGCAGATGGTGGAACCAAACTAGATGTCCTTCAATTGATGAATGATAAAGAAATGTGATATATATATATATATATACACAATGGAATATTACTCAGCTATAGAGAATATTAAAATTATGACATTTGTAGGCAAATGGATGAAATTGGAGGATATCATGTTAAGTGAGATAAGCCAATCTCAAAAAAATGAAAGGAAGAATGATCTCGCTGATAAGTGGATGATGACACATAATTGGGGCTGAACAGGGGGCAAGAATGGAGGAAGGAGGGACTGTATAGAGGGAAAAGAGGGGTGGGAGGGGTAGGGGGGAAGGAAAAAATAACAGAAAAAGTCAAACATCATTACCCAATGTAAATATATGATTATGCAAATGATATGCTGTTACTTCATGTACAAACACAAACAACATGTATCCCATTTGTTTATAATTAAAATAAATTAAAATAAAATTTAAAAAGACATACTCAATAAATGTAGATGAATTTTTTGGTAAGTAAAAAGACATAGAAGAGTTATTTAAAATAGTCCCACAATCATCCCAACATGTACATTTTACCTTAAATGCCAGAAAATCTTGATAAGGACATAGTCCTTATAGGGGAGCTTTTGCAATTCAGTCCCCAAGAAACTGAAACTTTTGACAGCGTTGATGGCTTTGATGTGAAACTCTGTATTTCATCTGTAAAACCATGTATGCTTTAGTATAATCAAAACTAACACCCAATTATACATGTATCCAAGGTCTTTTAGGGCATTCATTCATGTATTAATATAAGAGAAATAGTTGAAAATTATGTAGCATACTAACTGTGAAGTTAATGGTTTGCATTGAGATGTCTATAGACAAGTGAAGGTGAATCAAGAGTATAATAGTTTAAGTTTTCAATAGATGTTCCTCACCAGAGTATGTTATGCAGTTTGACCATTCCTAATGGAAAAACCTGAAATACTCAAAAAACTGCCATTTCTTGAGTGCCAATATCACATAAGGAGAAAATTCCACGTGTGCCCTCATGTGATGGCTCACAGTCAAAAGAAGGTGTGCATGGTGTGGTGGCACATGCCTGTAGTCCCAGCAGCTCAGGAGGCCAAGGCAGGAGAATTGGGAGTTTAAGGCCAGCCAAATGAGTGAGGCCCTAAGCAAGTTAGCAAAACCCTGTCTAAAAATATAATCTAAAAAGTTAAAGGAGCTGGGGATGTGACCCAGTACTTGTGTGTCCCTGAGTTCTCTCCACAGTACCAGAAAAAAGAAGGTGTATACAAATACTACATAAGATTTTGTCAGAGGCTGGGGATGTAACTCAGTGGCAGAGTGCTTGCCTAGCATGTACAAGGTCCTCAGTCAAAGACTCACAACTGCAGAAAACACACCAATAAAGGAAAAAAAAAAAGAATGCACACCTTCCTAAATATCAAGCTACCTTTATATGAAATATAAATGTTTCATGTTGTGAATTAACTACCCATAAGCAAGCTATCTCATTGTATATATGCAAATATTTGGAAATCTTAAACACTTCTAGTCCCAAACATTTTGCATAAGGGGTACACAGCCTAGAGTACCAGTTAGCATTATACATCATTCAGAGGAAAAGAGTTGAAGCAGTCACATTACAACAGCATAAAAGGCTGGATATGAAAGACCTTTAAACATTCTGCAACTTGTGCAATAATTCTGGTCTGGGACTACATGCTACCAATTAAGCCGGTGCTAAAGACCGGTTACATAATATTATGTAACACCAAATGTTAGGATAAAACCACCCACTATACTTCATTTTTCCAATCAAAAGAAATCAAGGGAGACTACATTGTCCAAAGTGAATAATACTTACTGGAGAAGGGCTCAAACCCAACACAGTCTAGTGTCTTTGTCATGTCCATAATGGAGGTAGCACATCTGCAATATTAACTAATTATGTTTCTACCAAACCAAAGTTAACTGTGCTTCTAATCCAAAAATCCTACCATTATATGTCAATGGTTATCAGAAGGACTAAATTCTATTTTTAAGTAAATTATGAAAGAAATGAAGAGTCTTAATTATACCTCTATTATAGCCAAATGCATAAATTGTACTCCTGAGCATGTTTCATCAGGTCAAGAGTCAGAGCTGCATTAGGGATAAAAACGTGTGGACTGCGCACCCATGTGTGATTGCTCTAGAGACCTGATTTGGTAGCACACCCTTATGCAAAAGTACATTGCTTTTACTTTTCCGGGCTACTTCTGAGCAGAAGCCTGATTCATCATGACACCTGGCATGTCAAACATGCTCAGATCTGAAAAGTTGGGAGTTGAAATGCGTGTCATTCTTATTTTGATGACTATGAATACAAAACCACAGCTCCTAACCTTTGATGAGATGAATGTGGGTTTACTGAACAGAAGTGAGCAACAGGGACCAGGCAGAGCTCCCCTTCATCTTCTTCTGTGTGGTCACACCCTGGCTGGGGCCCAGGCAGTCTGCAGGTATCTGAGGTCCACTGGCAAACCACTGAATCAATGGCAAACACTGCAATAGCAACCACCTATTTATCCCCTTGCGTTCCTCACAGGTCCTTAACAGAAAAATAGAAATTCATCAGTCACTGTAAATGAGAGCACACCTGGACCACAGAGTGATAGACTAAGGCATTTCCAGGACCCGCCTGCAACCTGCAGGAAGCACTCTGAATTAGAGGGGAAAGTCAAGGTATGTTCAAGCAGAATAACACCATCTATTTTTAAAGGGTCACTCTGGCTACTGAAAAAGTTGAGAGTAACTGAAGATTGACACGGGCCAAGTCAGGACCAGTGGCACAGCCTATGGAAGACTGAACCAGGCTTGCTTAGGAAATGGCTTTCAATCTGAACTGGTCCTAAATGAAGCAAGCTGCCTCAGGTGTTGGTAAGCAAGTCCCTGAGTCAATGGGAACCATATGGGATGGGTTACTGATTAGGGAAGTTTTGCCATCAGTACTCAAGTGTATGAGAGGAGTTGGGTTAGACAACTCTCCAAGTCTCTTCCATCTGGAGATAATGAGGTTCAGGGAAATAAGCTGAAGGGACTATTTTCACAGAGTATGGATAGCTGACCACCTGGGATGATAAGGAGGTGTTCAGTGGTGGAAGTGTGGGAGAGGCACTACTGAGTGAATGAGCAGCGTGAACCAAGTTCCAGAGGTGAATAAACAGGGTCTTTGTGGAATCTAGCACACTAAGAGGAAAAAGGTATATGAAGGACTGGGAGGAGATGAAGCTAGGAAGAGATTCAGGACTTCATAGGGGAGAGCTCCCATGAGGCCTGGTGATTCTGAGTGAACACTTTGCCAACTCTTGTTGAGGAGGCAAAAGAGAAACTGTAGGATCCAAAGAAGGTGGTTTTGACCGCTTGGTTCCCCTGAAAAGCTTTTTTTTTTTCACCTCACACCTTGGTCACCAACTTCTTGAGAGCACACTGGACTAATATTCCCTGTGCTCAATGTCCACCTTCCCACTGGAAAATATATCCAGAAATGGCTTTGTAACAAGCAACAATATAATTATAAGCCCATGAGAGTGTGAGGTCCCAAATCTGGGTGCTGTTTTGTGATTTGACCTGAAGAAGTTCAGAACAGAAAATTCATGGGAGGACCAGTATTTGATGAAAGGGAACTGTGATCATGAGATGCCACAAGATGGAGTCCATTCTTTCGAAAAAACTCAAAACCACTCTACAAACACCAGCACTGGAATGCCCAGTGATCAGAAACTGATGACCTCATCTTTAGGCAACAATGGAGCTTGGGCCTTCCAAAGAATCCCATTGGTGGACAGATTCTTGGGGGAGTTGATTCTTTGCCGAACCATGGGGCTGGTAACAAGTCTCAATGGTATGGATCCTCAAATGGCAAACCTTGGCCTTCCTGGCAGTAAGTATCCCTTCAGTCCTTTGAGTGTGGAGACAATCTTTGAGGGAAGATGCTTTGTATCAATGGGATGGTGGCTGCCTGAGTGGAGTGCTAAATAGTTAAGAGACAGACCACTCTAGGAAACTAAGGAGTTTTAGAAGGCAGAATCCATGTTCTGCCCAACCAGAAAAGATACACTGGTGTCCTTCTCAAGTGGTTCTTTGAATGATTCGCCCTTAAGTTCAGTTTATCAGTCTGAGGGATTGGGTGGGTCCTGGACAGGGAGCAAGAAGTCCTGACTGAGTCTCATCAGGTCATGTTTCCTCTAGACCTAATATTCCTTATCTCTGAAAGGCTAGCATGCACTCTTAGGCTCCCTGCAGACCTATCTTTAACTGAATAATAAAATGATGAGGTAGGTATGTAAGGAGTGAGGGAGGGAGGGAATGGATGGATGAATGAGCCAAATGAAGGAGAGGAATGAGAAACAGTTCAGGTCCCAGCCAGAGGTGTTAGTCAGCTGCATCTTTTTATTCTTTTACTGACTCAGTCTGGGTTTCACTATATTTTGGACTCATGGGGTGTTGTGTAGTAACCAGCAACTGAATTATATTTATTCACTGGAGGAAGAATCTGCAGTGGGAGAGTCATGCCCAGCAGTGGGTGGAGTGGATGAACGCTTCCACCTTTATTTACAGTCCACTCTTGTACTAGATCATTATGCAGAAATGCCATGGTATCAATGCAGCTATCCAAAAGGCCATCCAACAGCTTTTACCATCAGTGAGATGAAAGACCATATTCCAGATTGTCTGTGGGAGTCAGACACTTCTGAAGCGAGGGTTATGGCCTCAGAGGCAGCATTAGCAAGTAAGAGACCCCTGTTCCTATGCAAGCTGCTCTGGTGGTCTCAGGGCAGCCAATATCTAATTGGATGCCACAGCACCAGACCAGATCCCCATTCCTGTATCCCATCTTTAGGAGATACCCTTTGACCCACCCCTCCACAAAATGCCCCGAAGCTGGAACACACTGTCTCCTACCTGTTGCACATCTATACTGAAAGGAATGTGCACTACCATTCCCTTCCCACACTGGCCCTCGAATGAACTGTTTCAATCCCATGCTTTTGCTTCATATTTGTAGCCTCCACTCACTGAAGGTGGAAGCTTTATGTACCAAGGGTATGATTAGAAAATGGAGCTAACCTCACGGCAGTCATGTTGACATAAAGGGCCAACGTGGATGTTATGTTATTAATGATTTTTGGAATAGTCAGTCTGTTACGTCTCATTTGCCAGTAAGAGGGCAATGTTCTTCTCCTGTTTGATGGTGGCACAAGTCTAACCAATGCAATGAGAACTGGAGATTGGCTTTGAAGGGACACATTGAATCAATACTTGTGGAAAAGCTCAGTCCCTCCATCCAGGATTTAAGCTCAAACATGTGCAAGACACTGGGCTAGGTCCACAAAATTGGTGCTGTTCTGCAGGATGGTAAGTTCAATTGCCACAAGAATGACAGTTGCTGAGGGCACACAAGAATGGCAGTCCTCAATGGCTATGCCACTGGTCAAACAAGTCATCATGAGGCCAATTCACCACACCACAGTATGGGCTGAATGGCTGATATCTATGATGTATTGAAACTTAGGTAGTCATTTCTGAATTTTTTCTTATACAAGAACACTGCAACATGCCTTTCATGAGTCTTCTCTTCCTGATGAAGAGAAAGGATCCAAGGGCATATGCCATTATCTTATATTTTGTTGTTGTTGTGTTGTTCCTCAGTCACTTCTCCAATTTGCATCTGCCTGACATTAGATTTCCTGATCTTTCCACCATATTCCAAGGTATCTGTTCCATAGTCTTGTCTTCTTTAAACATATGTTGTGGATGCTTTAGTGTTTGCAGAATCATCTGTTTGGTCTATAGATTTGCTTAGAGTTAGGGTTGATGAGTACCTCCTGGATATATACACAGGAATACATCTATAGCAAAAGAGATTCATGACTGAGATTCTCCAAAAATGGAGATTCCCCTGCAACTCAGATACATGGGAACATATTGAATACTTTCTGGAAATGGTTCTAAAAGTAGAGACAAATAAGATTATGAAGAATTTGACTACAGTTTAAAGAAGAAAATGCCTGGATCATTCAAAAATCTTTAACCTATTGCCCTAGAAATGAGAAACCCACTCACCATAGTTGCTCTAAAGGTTAAATGTATATTTCCCTGAGAAGAAAGACCAGTTTTTGTTTCTTTTGTGGTGGTGATGGTATCTCTGCATGCATGTTCTTGTGTGTGAGTGTGTGTGTGTGTGTTTGTGAAAGAGAGAGAGAGAGAGTTGTTGTGAGAGAATGTGATTCTTGGCTCTTATTAAAAGTAGGTTATTTATTTTTATTTTTTTCTGTGTGGGCTGAAGGGATTAGGTCCAGTAACTAAAGAAAGCCCTAGCCCTATCTATGTGACCTGTCTCTAGCAATGGCTTGTAAATATTTTTCTTTTATTTTGGGAGTTAAGTGGAACATTTGTTCCCCATTCTCTATATTTGATCTTATATTTTACTCAAAATATAAAAGGTGACTAAGTGGATGTTCCTTGATAGAACAGAGGCAGAGGTTCTCTTCTTCCTTGCTTTGTTTTTTCTTATCATTGGTGCTTTCAACCATGCAGATGCCAAAAGTCTGAGGCTTCACTACAACACTGCTTTAAGCCCACCATCTGTTAGTCCTTGCTTTCAAAGGAAGAGGGAAACAATAAATGACAATTTTTCTCTTATGAACCAAGGGAGTGGGGGGAGTCTTTTTTAAAATTTATTTTACTATTTTCACAGTATCATGTTTGCTTCTCTGCCCTCTCCATTATACTATAATATCTCTGAGGAAAGAAAGTGAGGCTGCGTCTTACATGGTATCCTCATTGTATACTATGTGTGTCTAATGAGGCAATTAGTGAATGAATGAAACTCACAAAAACATCAATGGAGAAATCAGATGGTATACTGATTAAGAATGCAAGCTTTGCAGCCATAGTGTGTCAGCTTGACTTAGGAATTTTCCACATCAGTAAAATGGGAACTTATGTTCACAGCATAGTCATCAGGATTATGCTATGATACATAACAAGTGTCCATAAGAAGTACTCAATAAATGTTAAATGAATTTTTTTATAAGTCAAAGAACATACAACAGTTATTATTTAAAACAGTCCCACAATCATTCCAACGTGTACATGTTACCTTCATTGCCAGAAATTCTCAGTAGAGAGATAATCCATAGTTGGGGAGCTTTTGCAATTTGGTCTTCGAGTAAATGAAACATTTGACAGAACTGATGACTTTGATGTGAAACTCTGTATTTGATCTGTAAAATGATGCATGCTTTAGTACAGTGAAATCTAAAACCAAATTATTCTTGTATCAAAGTTCTTTAGGGCACTCATTCATGTATTATTATAAGAGCAATATTTGAAAATTATGTAGCATACTAAATGTGAAGTTACTATATCTACAGACAAGTGAAGATGAATCACGAGTATATTACTTTAAGTTTTCAATACATTTTCCTCCCCGGAGCATGTTATGCAGTTTGACCATTCCTAATGAAAAAAACTGAAATACTCATAAATCTGACATTTCTTGTGTGCCAATATCACATAAGTGGAAAATTCCACATGCGCCCTCATGTTATGGCTCACAGTCAAAAAAAGGTGTGCATGGTGTAGCAAATATCTGGAATCCAAGCAGCTCAGGAGGCCAAGGCAGGAGAAGAGGGAATTTAAGGCCAGCCATTTGAGTGAGGTCCTAAGCAACTTAGCAAAACCCTGTCTCAAAAAATAATCTAAAAAGTTAAAGCAGCTGGGGATGTGCCCGAGTATTTATGTGCCCCTGGGTTCTATCTGTAGTACTAGAAAAAATAATGTGTATAGAAATACTGCATAAGATTTAATCAGATGCTGGGGATGTAACTCAGTGGCAGGGTGCTTGCCTAGCATGTGCAAGGTCCTCAGTTCAACACTCGCAACTACAGAAAACACAATAAAGGAAAAAAAGAATGAACACCTTCCTAAATATCAAGCTATGTGTTTATGAAATATAAATGTTTCATGTTGTGAATTGACTACCCATAAGCAAGCTATCTCATTGTATGTATGCAAATATTTGGAAATCTCAATCACTTCTAGTCCCAAACATTTTGCATAAGGGGTACATAGCATAGAGTACAAGTTAGCATTGTACATCATTCAGATGGAAAGGGTTGAAACAGTCACGTTACAACAGCAAAAAATTCAGGATATGAAAGACCTTTACACAGCCTGGGACTTGGGCAATAATCCTGGTCTAGGACAACATGCTACCAAGTAAGCCATTCTAAAGACTGGTTCCATAAGATTATGTAGCACCAAATGATAGGATAAAATCTCACACTGTACTTCTTTTTCCAAATCAAAAGAAATCAAGGGAGGCTACATTAATTTTCCAAAGTGAATAATACTTACTGGAGAAGGGCTCAAAGACAACACAGTCTTGTGTCTTTGTTATGATCATAAAGGAGGTAACCCATCTGCAATATTAACTAATTATGTCCCTACCAAACCAAACTCAAGTGTTCTACTAATCCAAACACCCTACCATTATATGTTAATGGTTCTCAGAAGGACTAAATTATATTTTTTAGTAAGTTTTAGACAGAAACTAGGAGTCTCAAATTTACCTCAATTATAGGAAAATGCATAAATTGTAACCCTAACTTATTTCATCAGGTCAAGGGTCAGAGATGCATTAGGGATAAAAGAATGTAGACTGACCACCCAGGTGTGATTGCTCTGCAGACCTGATTTGGTAGCATACCTTCTGCAAAAGTACTTTACTTTTACATTTCTGGGCTACTTCTGAGCACAAGTCTGATTCCTCTTGACACCTGGCCTGTCAAACATGATCAGATCTGAAAAGTTGGGAGTTGTAATTCACGTCATTCTTATTCTGATGACTGTGAATACAAAACCACAGATCCTAACTTTGATGAGCTGAATGTGGGTTTGCTGACCAGAAGTAAGCAACGTGGACCAGGCAGAACTCGCCTTCCTCATCTTCTGTATGGTCACACCCTGGGTCGGGCCCAGGCAGTCTGCAGGAATCTGAGGTCCTCTGGCAAACCGCTGAATCAATTGCAAACACTGCAAAAGCAGCCGCCTATTTCTTCCCTTGCGTTCTTCACAGGTCCTTAACAGAAAAATAGAAATTCATCAGTCACTGTAAATGAGAGCACACCTGGACCACAGGGTGATAGACTAAGGCATTTCCAGGACCTGCCTGCAACCTGCAGGAAGTGCTCTGAGTGAGAGGGGGAAGACAAGGTATGTTTGAACAGAGTAACACCATCTACTTTTAAAAGGGTCATTCTAGCTACTGATAAAGTTGAGAGTAACTGAAGAGTGACAAGGGGCAAAGTCAGGACCACTGGCATAGCATACTGGAAGGCTGAGATAGCCTTGATTAGGAAATGGCTTTCAATCTGAGCTGGAATTAAATGAGACAAGCTTCCTCAAGTGGTGGTAAGCAAGTCCCTGAGTCAATGGGAACCATGTGGGATGGGTTACTGAGTAGGAAAGTTGTGCCATCAGTACTCAAGTGTACGAGAGGAGTTGGGTTAGACAACTCTCCAAGACTCTTCCAACTGGAGATAATGAGACTCAGGGAAATCAGATGAAGGGATTATTTTCACAGAGTAGGGATAGCTGAACATCTGGGATAATAAGGAGGTTTTCAGTGGTGAAAATGTGGGAAAGGCACTACTGAGTGAATTAACAGCTTGAGCCAAGTTCCAGACGTGAATAAACAGGGTCTTTGGGGAATCTACCACAACAAGAAGAAAAGGTATATAAAGGACCTGGAGGAGATGAAGTTAGGAAGAGATGCAGGACCTCATAGGGGAGAGCTCCCACAGGGCCTGTTGATTCTGAGTGAACACTTTGCCAGCCCTTGGAGGAGGCAAAAGAGAGACTGTAGTAGCCAAGAAGGTAGTTTTGACTGCTTGGTACCCCTGAACAGGTTTTTTTTTTTTTTTTTTCCCTCACACCTTGATCACCAACTTCTTGAGGGAACTTCTGCCCAATATTCACTGTGCTCCCTGTACAACTTCCCACTGGAAAATATATCCAGAAATGCCTTCCTAACAAGCAACAACATAAATATAAACCCATGAGTCTATGAGGCCCCAAATATGGGGGTGGTTTTGTGACTTCACCGTAAAAAGTTGGGAACAGACAATTCTGGGGAGGACCAGTATTCAATGGAAGAGATCTATTCCATCTAATATCTAATGAGATGCCACAAGATAGAGTCACTTCCTCCCAAAAATTCACAATCACTCCAAAGTTCCAGCCCTGGAATGCCCAGTGCTCAGAAGCCGGTGACCTCATCTTTGGGCAACAATGGGGCTTGGGCCTTCCAAAGACTCCCATTGTGGACAGATTCTTGGGGCAGTTGATTCTTTGCTGAACCATGTGCCGGGTAACAAGTCTCAAAGGAATGGATCCTCAAATGGCAAACCTGGGCCTTCCTGGCAGTAAGTATCCCTTCAGTCCTTAGAGTGTGGGGACAAATTTTGAGGGAAGGTGGTTTGTATTGATGGGGTGGTGGCTGCCTGCATGGAGTGTTAAATAGTGCTAAGAGACAGACCCCTCTAGGAAACTAAGGAGTTTTAGAAGGCAGAATCCATGTTCTTCCCAAAAAGAAAAGATCCACTAGTGCCCTTGTCAAGTGGTTCTGAGTTTATGAGTCTGAGTGATTGGCAAGGGGCCCTGGACAGGGAGTGAGAGACCTGACTGAGCATTAACTGAATAATAAAATGATGTGGTAGGTATATAAGGAGGGAGGGAGGGAGGGAAATGGATGGATGAATGAGCCAAATGAAGGAGAGGAATGAGAAACAGTTCAGGTCCCAGCCAGAGCTGTCAGTCAGCTGCCTCTTTCTTTCTTTTACTGACTCAGCCTGGGTCTCGCTATACTTTGGACTCATGGGACTGTGTTGTGTAGTAACCAGCAGCTGCATTATATTTATTCACTGGAGGAAGAAGCTGCAGCAGGAGAGGCATGCCCAGCAGTTGGTGGAGATGATGAACTCTTTCACCTTCATTTACAGTCCACTCTTTTACTGGATCAATAAGCAGAAATACCATGGTATCAATGCAGCTATCCAAATACGCCCTCCCACAGCTCTTACCATCAGTGAGATAAAAGATCATATAGTAGATATTATGTGGAAGTTAGACACATCTGAAGCCAGGGGTTATGGCTTAAGAGGCAGCATTAGCAAGTAAGAGACCCCTGTTGCTATGCAAGCTGCTCTGGTGTTCTCAGGGTATCAATATCTAATTGGAAGCCACAGCGCCAGACCAGATCCCCATTCCTGTATCCCATCTTTCAGGAGATACCCTTTGACCCACCCCTCCACAAAAGGCCTCTAATGCTGGAACACATTCTCTCCTACCCTTTGGACATCTATCCTGAAAGGAATGTCTACTACCATTCCCTTCCCACACTGGGCCTCGAATGAACTGTTTCAATGTCATGCTTTTCTTCATATCTGTAGCCTCCACTCACAGAAAGTGGGAGCTTCATGTACCAAGGGTATGATTAGAAAATGGAGCTAACCTCACGGCAGTCATGTTGACACAGAGGGCCAACTTGGATGTTATGTTATTAATGATTTTTGGAATAGTCTGTTTTGTCTCATTTGCCGGTAAGAGGGCAATGTTCTTCTCCTGTTTAATGGTGGCACAAGTCTAACCAATACAATGAGAACTGGAGTTTGGCTTTGAAGGGACACATTGAATTAATACTTGTGGATGATCTCAGTTCCCTCCATCCAGGATTTAAGCTCAAATGTGCACAAGACACTGGGCTAGGTCCACAAAAGCGGTGCTGTTCTGCAGGATGGTAAGTTCAATTGCCACAAGAATGACAGTTGCTGAGGGCACACAAGAATGGCAGTCCACAATGGCTATGCCACTGGTCAAACAAGTCATCATGAGGCCAATTCACCACACCACAGTATGGGCTGAATGGCTGATATCTATGATGTATTGAATCTTAGGTGGTCATTTCTGAATTTTTTCTTATAAAAGAACACTGCAAAATGGCTATCATGAGTCTTCTCTTCCTGATGAAGAGAAAGGATCCAAGGGCATATGCCATTATCTTATATTTTGTTGTTGTTGTGTTGTTCCTCAGCCACTTCTCCAATTTGCATCTGCCTGACATTAGATTTCCTGATCTTTTCACCATATCCCAGGATATCCTTTCCCTAATCCTGTCTCGTTCAAACATATGTGGTGGATGCTTTAGTGTGTGCAGAATCATCTGCTTGGTCTGTAGATTTGCTTAGAATAAGGACTGGTGAGTACCTCCTAGAATTATACAGAGAAATACATCTGTAGCAAATAGAGATCCATGGCTGCCCAAAAGTGAAGAGTTTCCTGCAACACAGACACATGGGAACATCTTGAATACTGTCTCTAAATGTTTCTAAAAGTAGAGAGAAATAAGATTATGAAGAATCTGGCTACAGTTTAAAGAAGAGAATGCCTGGATCATGCAAAAAAACTTCAACTCATTGCCTTGGAAATGAGAAACCCACTCACCATAGTTGCTCTAAATGTTAAATGTAGATTTCCCTGAGAGGAAAGACCAGTTTTTGATTATTTTGTGGTGGTGAGGGTACCTCTGAATGCATGTTTGTGAGTTTGAGTGTGTGTTTTTTAGTGAAAGAAAGAGACAGAGAGAAAGAAAGAGAGAGAGAGACAGAGAGTCAGAGACAGAGAGAGACAGAGAGGTTGTGAGAGAATGTGATTCTTGGCTCTTACTATATTTAGGTAATTTATTTTTCTTTTTTCCTGTGTGGTCTGAAGGGATTAGGTCCAGCAACTGAAAAGAAAGCCTAGCCCTATCTATGTGACCTGATTCTTTCAATGGTTTGTAAAAATTTTTCATTTTTTCTGGAATATAGTTGGAACATTTGTTTCCCCTTCTCTACATATGATCCTGTATTGTAACAAAAATATAAAACAGAACTAAGTGGATGTTCCTTGATAGAACAGAGGCAGAGGATCACTCATTCCTCACTTTGTTGCTTCTTATCACTGGTGCTTTGTACCTTGCAGATACTAAAATCTGAGACTTCACTACAACTCTACTTTATGCCCACCATCTGTTAGCCCTTGCTTTCAAAGGAAGATGGAATCCATAAATGGACAGATCAATGCAGAGTTTTATTTCTCTTATGAACCAGGAGAGTTGGGGGAGGCTTCTTTAAAATTTATTTTGCTATTTTCACAGTATCACGATTGCTTCTCTGCCCTCTCTATTATACTATAATATCTCTGAAGAAAGAAAATGAGGCTGCGTCTTATATGGTATCCTCACTGCATACTATGTGGTCTAATGAGGAACTCAGTGAATGAATGAAACTCACAAAAAACATCAATGGAGAAATCAGATGGTATACTGATTAAGAATGCAAGCTTTGCAGTCATAGTGTGTCAGCTTGAATTCTGCCTTAACCAATTATTTGATCGCCAGACAGAGGAATTTTCCACATCAGTAAAATGGGAACTTATGTTCATAGGATAGTCATCAGAATTATGCCATGATACATAACAAGTGTCCATAAGAAGTACTCAATAAATGTTAGATTAATTTTTTGGTAAGTCAAAAAACATACAACAGTTATTATTTAAAACAGTCCCACAATCATCCCAACGTGTACACTTTACTTTCAATGCTGGAAATTCTCGGTATGGAGATAGTCCATAGTTGGAGAGCTTTAGCAATTTGGTCTCCGAGACACTTAAACATTTGACAGCACTGATGGCTTTGATGTAAAACTCGGTATTTGTTCTGTAAAACAATGTATGCTTAAGTACAGTCAAACCTAACACCAAATTATAATTGTATCAAAGGTATTTAGGGTATTCGTTCATGTATTAATATAAGAGAAATAGTTGAAAATTATGTAGCATACTAACTGTGAATTTAGTATGTCTATAGACAAGTGAAGGTGAATCAAGAGTATATTACTTTAAGTTTTCAATACATGTTCCTCACCGGAACATGTTATGCAGTTTGACCATTCCTAATGAAAAAACTGAAATACTCATAAATCTGCCATTTCTTGAGTGCCAATATCAAATAAGGGGAAATTCCACATGCGCCCTCATGTGATGGCTCAGTCAAAAGAAGGTGTGCACGTTGTTGGGGCCCATGCCTGGAATCCCAGCAGCTCAGGAGGCAGGGCAGTCACTTTAAGTCCAGCCAATTGAGTGAGGCCCTAATCAACTTAGCAAGACCCTGATTCAAAATATAATATAAAATTTAAAGGAGCTGGGGATGTGACCCAGTAGTTATGTGCCCCTGGGTTCTATCCCCAGTATCAGAAAAAAAAAGTTGTATACAAATACTGCATAAGATTTCATCAGAGGGTGGGGATGTAACTCAGTGGCAGAGTGCATGCATAGCATGTGCAAGGTCCTCAGTTCAAGACTCTCAACTGCAGAAAACACGACAATAAAGGAAAAAAAAGAATGCACCCCATCCTAAATATCAAGCTACGTGGATATGAAATATAAATGTTTCTTGTTGTGAATTCACTACCCATAAGGAAGTTATCTCATTATATATATGCAAATATTTGGAAATTTCAAACACTTCTAGTCCCAAACATTTTGCATAAGGGGTACACAGCCTAGAGTACAAGTTAGCATTATACATCATTCAAATGAAAGAGTTAAAGCAGTCATGTTACAACAGCATAAAATGCTGGATAGGAAATACCTTTACACATCCTGGGACTGTGCAATATTCCTGGTCTGGAATTACATGCTTCCAAGTAAGCTGGTGCTAAAGACTGGTTCCATAAAATTATGTAGCACCAAATGTTAGGATGAAACCTCTGACTGTTCTTCATTTTACCAATCAAATGAAATCAAGGGAGGCTACATTGAATTTCCAAAGTGAATAATACTTACTGGAGAAGGGCTCAAAGACAACACAGTCTTGTGTCATTGTTATGACCATAAAGGAGGTAACACATCTGCAATATTAACTAATTAAGTCCCTACCAAACCAAACTCAAGTGTTCTACTAATCCAAACACCCTACCATTATATGTTAATGGTTCTCAGAAGGACTAAATTATATTTTTAAGTAAGTTTTAGACAGAAACTAGGAGTCTCAAATTTACCTCAATTATAGGAAAATGCATAAATTGTAACCCTAACTTATTTTGTCAGGTCAAGGGTCAGACATGCATTAGGGATAAAAGCATGTGGACTGACCACCCAGGTGTGATTGCTCTGCAGACCTGATTTGGTAGCACCCCCTTTTGCAAAAGTACTTTACTTTTACATTTCTGGGCTACTTCTGAGCACAAGTCTGATTCCTCTTGACACCTGGCCTGTCAAACATGATCAGATCTGAAAAATTGGGAGTTGTAATTCACATCATTCTTATTCTGATGACTGTGAATACAAAACCACAGATCCTAAACTTTGATGAGCTGAATGTGGGTTTGTGGACCAGAAGTGAGCAACAGGGACCAGGCAGAGATCCCCTTCCTCATCTTCTGTATGGTCATACCCTGGGTCGGGCCCAGGCAGTCTGCAGGAATCTGAGGTCCTCTGGCAAACCGCTGAATCAATTGCAAACACTGCAAAAGCATCCACCTATTTCTTCCCTTGCGTTCTTCACAGGTCCTTAACAGAAAAATGGAAATTCATCAGTCACTCTAAATGGGAGCACACCTGGACCACAGGATGATACATGAAGGCATTTCCAGGACCCTGCCTGCAACCTGAAGGAAGCACTCTGAGTGAGCGGGGTTAGACAAGGTATGTTTGAGCAGAGTAACACCATCTATTTTTAAAAGGGTCATTCTGGCTACTGATAAAGTTGAGAGTAACTGAGGAGTGACAAGGGGCAAGTCAGGACCACTGGCATAGCATACTGGAAGGTTGAGCCAGCCTTTATTAGGAAATGGCTTTCAATCTGAGCTGGTCCTCAATGAGGCAAGCTGCCATAGTGGTGGTTAGGAAGTCCCTGAGTCAATGGGAACCATGTGGGATGGGTTACTGAGTAGGAAAGTTGTGCCATCAGTACTCAAGTGTATGAGAGGAGTTGGGTTAGACAATTCTCCAAGTCTCTTCCAACTGGAGATAATGAGGCTCAGGGAAATCAGCTGAAGGGACTATTTTCACAGAGTAGGGAATGTTGACTACCTAGGACGATAAGGAGGTGTTCAGTGGTGAAAATGTGGGAAAGGCACTACTGAGTGAACGAACAGCTTGAGCCAAGTTCCAGACGTGAATAAACAGGGTCTTTGGGGAATCTACCACAACAAGAAGAAAAGGTATATAAAGGACCTGGAGGAGATGAAGTTAGGAAGAGATGCAGGACCTCATAGGGGAGAGCTCCCACCAGGCCTGTTGATTCTGAGTGAACACTTTTCCAGCTCTTGTGGAGGAGGCAAGAGAGACTGTAGTAGCAAAGAAGGTGGTTTTGACTGCTTGGTACCCCTGAACAGGTTTATTTTTTTTTTCCCCTCACAACTTGATCACCAACTTCTTGAGGGAACTTCTGCCCAATAATCATTGTGCTCATTGTGCAACTTCCCTCTGGACAATATATCCATAAATGCCTTCCTAAGAAGCAACAACATAAATATAAGTCCATGAGTGTGTGAGTCCCCAAATCTGTGAGTTGTTTTGTGACTTCAACATAAGAAATTGGGAGCAGACAATTCTGGGTAGGACCAGTATTCGATGGAAGAGAACTATTATCATGAGATGCCACAAGATGGAATACCTTCCTTCCAACAATTCACAGCCACTCCACAAGCACCAGCCCTGGAATGCCCAGTGCTCAGAAGTTGGTGACCTCATCTTTGGGCAACAATGGGGCTTGGGCCTCCCACAGACTCCCATTGGTGGACAGCTACTTGGGGTAGTGGATTCTTTGCCAAGCCATTGGACTGGTAACAAGTCTCAACGGAATGGATCCAAAATGGCAAGTCTGGGACTTCCTGGAAGTAAGTATCCCTTCAGTTCTTTGAGTGTGGGGACAAACTTTGAGAGAAGATGGTTGGTATTGATGGGGTGGTGGCTGCCTGCATGGAGTGCTAAATATTTAAGGGAAAGACCCCCATAGGAAACTAAGGAGTTTTAGAATGCAGAAACCATGTTCTGCCCAACCAGAAAAGATACACTGGTGCCCTTGTCAAATGATTCTTTGAGGGCCTTCCCCTTAAGTTCAGTTCAACAGTCTGATGGATTGGGTGGGTCCTGGACAGAGAGCGAGAAGGTCTGACTGAGTCTCATCAGGTCATGTTTCCTCTAAACCTAGTATTCCTTATCTCTGAAAGACTAGCATGCACTCTTAGGCTCCCTGCAGACCTAGCTTTAACTGAATAATAAAATGATGAGGTAGGAATGTAAGGAGGGAGGGAGGAAGGGAATGGATGGATGAGTGACCCAAATCAAGGAGAGGAATGAGAAACAGTTCAGGTCCCAGCCAGAGCTGTCAGTCAGTTGCCTCTTTTCTTTCTGTTACTACCTCAGCCTGGGTATCGCTATACTTTGGACACATGGGACTATGATTGTAGTAACCAGTGGCTGCATTATATTTATTCACTGGAGGAAGAAGATGTGGCAGGAGAGGCATGCCCAGCAGTGGGTGGAAGTGATGAATGCTTCCACCTTCATTTACAGTCCACTCTTGTACTGGATTAATACACAAAAATGCCATGATATCAATGCAGCTATGCAAATAGGCCCTCACACAACTTTTACCAACACTGAGATGAAAGACCATATTCCAGATTGTCTGTGGGAGTCAGACACCCCTGAAGCCAGAGGTTATGGCCTCAGAGGCATCATTCGCTGGACAGAGACCCCTGTTGCTATTCAAGCTGCTCTGGAAGTCTCAGGGCAGCCCATATCTAATCAGATGACACAGCAACAGAACAGATCCCCATTCCCGTATCCCATCTATCAGGAGATACCCTTTCCCCACTACTCCACTAAATGCCTCCAATGCTGGAACACACAGTCTCCAACCTGTTGGTCACCTGTACTGAATGGAGTTTCCACTAGCATTCCCTTCCCACACTGGCCCTCGAATGAACTGTTTCAATGCCAAGCTTTTGCTTCATATGTGTAGCCTCCATTCACTGAAGGTGGGAGTTTTATGTTCCAAGGGTATGATTAGACAATGGAGCTAACCTCAGGGCAGTCATGTTGAAACAGAGGGCCCACTTGGATGTTATGTTATTAAACCACCTATTTCTCCCCTTGCTTTCTTCACAGGTCCTTAACAGAAAAACAGAAATTCATCAGTCACTGTAAATGAGAGCACACCTGGACCACATGGTGATAGACTAAGGCATTTCCAGGACTCGCCTGCAGCCTGCAACAAGCACTCTGTGTGAGAAGGGGAAGTGAAGGTATTTTTGAGCAGAGTAACACCATCTATTTTTCAAAGGGTCATTCTGGCTACTGATAAAGTTGAGAGTAACTGAAGTGTGAAAAGGGGCCAAGTCAGGACCACTGGCAAAGCCTACTGTGAGGCTGAGTCAGCCTTGCTTAGGAAATGGCTTTCAATCGGAGCTGGTCCTAAATGAAGCAAGCTGCCTCAGGTTGTGGTAAGCAAGTCCCAAAATCAATGGGAACCATGTGGGATGGGTTACTGAGTAGAGAAATTGTGCCATCAGTACTCAAGCATACAAGAGGAGTTGGGTTAGACAACTCTCCAAGTCTCTTCCATCTGGAGATAATGAGGTTCAAAAAAATCAGCTGAAGGGACTATTTTCACAGAGTAAGTATAGCTGACCACCTGGGACGATAAGGAGGTGTTCAGTGGCGGAAATGTGGGAGAGGCACTACTGAGTGAACAAACAGCTTGAGCCAAGCTCCAGAGGTGAATAAACAGGGTCTTTGTGGAATCTAGGACACCAAGAGGGAAAAAGAATATGAAGGACCGGGAGGAGATGAAGCTAGGATGAGATGCAGGACCTCATAGGGGAGAGCTCCCATGAGGCCTGGTGATTCTGAGTGAACACTATGCCAACCCTTGTGGAGGAGGCAAAAGAGAGACTGTAGGAGCCAAAGAAGGTGGTTTTGACTGCTTGACTCCCCTGAACAGCTTTTTATTTTTCCCTCACACCTTGGAAACCAACTCCTTGAGGGCATGCCTCCCCAATATTCACTGTGCTCACTGTCCAACTTCCCACTGGAAAATATATCCAGAAATGCCTTCTTAACATGTAACAACATAAATATAAGCCCATGAGCATGTAAGGCCCCAAATCTGGGGACTGTTTTGTGACTTCACCATAAGAAGTTGGGAACAGACAATTCAGAGAAGGACCAGTATTTGATGGAAGAGAACTATGATCATGAGTTCCCTTAATTTCAAGAACTCACAGTCACTCCACAGGCACCAGCCCTGGAATGCCCAGTGCTCAGAAGCCAGTGACCTCATCTTTAGGCAACAATGGGGCTTGGGCCTTCTGAAGACTCCCATTGGTGGACAGATTCTTGGGGCAGTTGATTCTTTGCTGAGTCATGGTCCTGGTAACAAGTCTCAATGGTATGGATCCTCAAATGGCAAACCTTGGCCTTCCTGGCAGTAAGTATCCCTTCAGTCTTTGGTGTGGGGACAAACTTTGAGGGAAGATGGTTTGTATTGATGGGATGGTGGCTGCCTACATGGAGTGCTAAATAGTAAAGAGACCCCTCTAGGAAACTAAGGAGTTTTAGAAGGCAGAATTCATGTTCTGTCCAACCAGAAAAGATACACTGGTGCCCTTGTCAAGTGGTTCTTTGAGGGCCTCACCCTTAAGTTCAGTTCATCAGTCTGAGGAATTGGGTGGGTCCTGGAAGGGAGTGAAAAGGCCTGACTTTGTCTCATCTGGTCATGTTTCCTCTAGACCTAGTATCCCTTATCTCTGAATGGCTAGCATGCACTCTTAGGCTCCCTGCAGAGCTATCTTTAACTGAATAATAAAATGATGAGGTAGGTATGTAAGGAGGGAGGGAGGGAGTGAATGGATGGAAGAATGAGCCACATGAAGGAGAGGAATGAGAAACAGTTTAGGTTCCAGCCAGTGCTTTCACTCATCTTCCTCTTTTGTTTCTTTTACCGACTCAGCCTGGGTCTCACTATACTTTGGACTCATGGTACTGTGTGGTGTAGTAACCAGCGGCTGCATTATATTTATTCACTGGAGGAAGAAGTTGTGATGGGAGAGGCATGCCCAGCAGTGGGTGGAAGTGATGAACACTTCCACTTTCATTTACATTCCACTTTTGTACTGGATCAATAAGCAGAAACGCCCTGGGATCAATGCAGCTACCCATATAGGCCCTCCCACAGCTGTTACCATCAGTGAAATGAAAGACCATATTCCAGATTGTCTGTGGGAGTCAGGCACCCCTGAAGCCAGATGTTATGGCCTCAGAATCAGCATCCACAGGGCAGAGATCCCTTTTGCTCTACAAGCTGCTCTGGTGGTCTCAGGGCCACAGATGCCACAGCACCAGAACAGATCCCCATTCCTGAATCCCATCTTTTAGGAGATACCCTTTTACCCACCACTCCACAAAATGCCTCTGATGCTGGAGCACACTGTCTCCTACTCGTTGCACATCTATACTGAAAGGAATATCCACTACCATTCCCTTTTCACACTGGCTCTGAAATGAACGGTTTCAATGCCATGCTTTTGCTTCATATCTGTAGCCTCCACTCACTGAAGGTGGGAGCTTTATGAACCAAGGGTATGATTATAAAATGGAGCTAACAAACAACAGTCATGTTGACACAGAGGGCCCACTTGGATGTTAATTTATTAAGAATTTTTGGAATAGTCAGTCTTTTACGTCTCATTTGCTGGTAAGAGGGCAATGTTCTTCTCCTGTTTGATGGTGGCACAAGTCTAATCAATACAATGAGAACTGGAGGTTGACTTCAAAGGGACACATTGAATCAATACTTGTGGATGAGCTCATTTCCCTCCATCCAGGATTTAAGCTCAAACTTGTGCAAGACACTTGGTAGGTCCACAAAATCAGTATTGTTCTGCAGGATGGTAAGTTCAATTGCCACAAGAATGACAGTTGCTGAGGACATACAGGAATGCAGTCCACAATGGCTATGCCACTTGTCAAACAAGTCATCATGAGTCCCATGAAACACACCACACTACGGGCTGAATGGCTGATATCTATGATGTTTTGAATTTAGGTGGTCATTTCTGAATTGTTTCTTATACAAGAACACTGCAACATGGTATCATGAGTCTTCTCTTACTGATGAAGAGAAAGGATCCAAGGACATATGCCATTATCTTATATTTTGTTGTTGTAGTGTTGTTCCTGAGTCACTTCTCCAATTTGCATTTGCCTGACATCAGAGTTCCTGATCTTTCCACCATGATCAAAACAACCTCCAAGTGGCTGCCAGGTGCCATCCCAGCACAGCCCCCAGCAATTCTCCCTTCCTTATATGAAATGAAAATGAAACTGGCAGGGACCATGTCTGTCTTAGGTCCCGGGAATCAACATACTGTACTTACCCATCATCAAAGGATACCAAAGCGGACTTGGCCCTTCTGTCTTAGGTTGGTACAGTGTTTTCCCATGGTTACCCGTCTCTGACTACCAATCCAGCATACTAAGCCATATGTTGGGAGATTGTTCTGCTTCAAGGGTGGCAATGGCCTGTTTTCTGATCACGTTATGAGCCTATTGACTTGCTTTGAGGCGTTTGGAGATGTAGAATAGAATTAACACAAGCATACCCAAGTTTATTAGTGTAAAACTTAAGTGTCCCCAAATTTGGTACCAAATTTTGCTAGCCCATCTAATGCTACTGTGAGAAGTTCTCCCAGTTTGACTTCCACCTTAGTGGTGTTTATGGTGAGGATTTGTTGTTGAAGCCTTGTTACTAGCTCGTCAAATCTATCTGTCCATTTTTGTGTGATCTGTGAAGATAACTGTCTAGAGAGGTTCCCACTAGAAGTCACAAAAAGAAAAGGGAGAGCTAGGAGCACAGGAGTATATGAAGAAACAATTGTTTCACCCTCTCTACATATTTCAGTACTAACTGCATTAACCTTTTGATCAGTGCACTTCTCTTTACTTATAGACCCTCCTTAAAGGTGAGGCACCAACATGAGGGATTAGAAAGTGAGTTACACAGAATGAAAATAAGAGCTTGCTTTACTGAGAAAAAGATGAAAACCATCTGAGTGGCTAAATCAGCTTATGAGGGGCTATGGGTCCAGCCAATTCTAATTTGGGAATCACCTGAGTGATGCAATCACTATCAGCAAAAAGATTCGTTACTCCTTAAACTGTATGAGGGCTATAACAGCTGCTTCCATTTCCACCAACTGAGCTGATTTTTGAGATGTAATCTGAATAATAGTATCTCGGTGAGTAACTACTGCAGCAGTACCATAAGGAGAAACATTCAGGGCCTTAGGAAAGGATTGTGTCAAGGAACCATCTGAATTCGTGAACTAACATTGTTCCCCTCTAAAGCTCAATACATTTGTGAGCCTTGAGTCAAAGAGTCCTGTGCCCTGTTTCTTAAATGATTTTGTAACATCTTGCTTTCAACATCAGTAACTAATCTGCACTCGTTAACCCACTGCTTTCCTTTTCTGTGCTTTGGGCAGAGACCTGGGGGTTGAGGGGCCTTAGGTTTGTCAATAGCTGCTCCCTGACCCTTGTTAGGGCATTGTCTCTTTGCCGCTGTATATATCTGTGCATACACTCCAGGATCATATTGATTTTGAGTATCTTTTGAAGCATATTAGCCTTCTCTTATCCCACATTCCTACCAGGAAACCTTGCCACTGTGTTTCTACTAGCAGTTTCAACAGATATTACTTGCCATTGAGCTCTCCAATTCAGATATTGTCCTCCAGATAACACTGCTCTGCATAGCTGTTTCCAATCAGTCCTAACTGTCTCTTTAAGTTCTTTTTATTAGATTCAGCTCTCTCCTACCTTTTTCCCTTGTTTTAAATTTTCACTACCACTCAGTTTTTCCTCGCTTTGTTCTCTTTAACAGTTCTTTTTCCCATTGTGGCAACTTGAGCAGCCTTTCCTCTATAAACCCTGGGCTTATTTCTGCTAGAGTTTGAATATATGATTGTGCAGTGGTTTCCTTATTTTCTAATTCTTCCCCAGTGTTTCCTTCCTCCCCAGAACTTTCCTGTTTTTGGTTAACCAGCTAACTTCCTTTTTAATCTCTCCCAGCACTTCTTCTCCTTCTTATATTTTTCACACCTCCTTTTTGAATTATCCTTTCAGGCTGATTTTGTGATATTTCTGAACCCATCTTTTACTGTAAAAAGGCCACACTAACAGTAGTATAAACACACAAAAAATACTAAATACACACATTCTGGAGCTCCTTTATCATTCATCACCTGGCCAGCTATCCTGAGTGCCTAACTGCCTTAGAAAGACAGGGCCTCAGCTTACCTGAGTACCTAACTGCCCCAGGGACAGGGGTTAACTTCCCTAGAGACAGGGTCTCAGCTTACCTGAGCACCTAACTGCCCCAGAGACAGGGACTCAGCTTTCCTGGCCTAGTATCCTGAGCACCTAAGTGCTTCAGAGAGAGACAGGGCCTCAGCTTACCTGAGTGCCTAATTGCCTCAGAGAGAGATAGGGCCTCCGCTTACCTCGCTACTTAGAGCAAGACTCTTGAATTTGATGAACACAAACAACACAAAATACATGCATTTTTGCACTTCACTGTTGTGTCCTTTGTGACCTTTAGTTTTTGACCGACCACATTTCTTTGTACTATCCCTCGCCCTTAAACTGCTCTGGCCAGAGATTCCTGTGAGGTTCTTACTTTCCCTGCCGTACCTATTCCTGGAGGTGAACTTTGAATTTTCCCTTGCCCTATTCCTGCGAGGCTCCTCTGTTTCCTTTCCCCACCATTCCAATTTCCTTCTTTCCCATAAGTTTTCCTTTCTCCCTGTATGTTCCCCATCCCCGTACAAGCTGCCATTTGTCGCCACCCGCAGCAACAATTGCGCAGGTATTTATCGGAGGTGGACTTGAAATAAACTACTTTTCCTATATTCACTAATTTATAGAGGAAAAGAGACTTTGAGAAGAAGAGATGCATTGCTTAGAGGTTAGAGGAAGACAAACTTTGAGAGAAAGATAGGCTTTGCTTATAGAAAGAGAGACTTTGCTTATCAGGAAGATTTTAGAGAAAGAGAGGCTTGCTACGCTTATCAGGAATCTATTTCTTCTTATAGTTCTATTGCTTCTTCTTAGAGGTGTGTCCCGCATCCTGTGAATTAAAGGGTGCAACCTAGAGGTATGTTCTCAGTTCTCCACTCTACGATCTGCCTTCTGCCGCTGCCTACTGCTTCTTACTGCTGGTTCTGTTCCCTGCTAGCTGCCACCTTTCTCTGCTAGCTGCTCCTTTCAGCCCCTTCTTCTTACTGCTAGCTGCTTCTGCTTACTGCTGCTGCTTCTCTCTGCTAGCTGCTGCTTCTTAGTGCTGCTCCTTCTCTCTGCTAGCTGCTGCTTCTTACTGCTGCAAATAGCCTTCCGCCTACTGCCCACTTATATTCTCTCCAGGAGGTGAAGGGCAGGGCCACACCAGTTGAGATCAGGTGAGGAGCCAGCTGCCCTATCACGACAAAGGTCAGAATGAGCAGGCATGAGCAGGAGCACTCGGGAACACCTGTGCGCGTGTTGTGTGCATGGACTTAACTGAATATGGTCAATGATAAATCAACTGGGTGTGCTTATGTTAATCAACCTCCTCATTGCCGATGTGATCAAAAAAACCTCCAGATGACTTCCAGGCGCCACCCCGGTGCAACCCACATGGCACAGCCACCAACACCACCCTATCCCAGGGTATCCTTTCCCTAATCCTGTCTTGTTCAAACATATGTGGTGGATGCTTTAGTGTGTGCAGAATCATCTGCTTGGTCTATAGATTTGCTTAGAGTAAGGGCTGGTTAGTACCTCCTAGAATTAGACACAGGAATACATCTGTAGAAAATAGAGATCCATGGCTGCCCAAAAGCGAAGAGTCCCCTGCAACTCAGATACATGGGAACATCTTGAATACTTTCTGGAAATGGTTCTAAAAGTAGAGACAAATAAGATTATGAAGAATCTGGCAACAATTTAAAGAATAGAATGCATGGATCATGCAAAAATCTTTAACCTATTGCCTTGGAAATGAGAAACCCACTCACCATAGTTGCTCTAAACATTAAATGCAGACTTTCCTGAGAGGAAAGGCCAGTTTTTGATTATTTTGTGGTGGTGATGGTGTCTCTGCATGCATGTTCGTGTGTATGAGTGTGAGTGTGTGAATAAAGAGAGAGAGAGACAGAGAGAGAGAGAGAGAGACAGAGAGAGAGAAAGAGAGAGAGAGAGAGATGTTGTGAGAGAATGTGATTCTTGGCTCTTACTAAATATAGGTAATTTATTTTTATTTTTTTCTGTGTGGGCTGAAGGGATTAGGCCCAGCAACTGAAAAGAAAGCACTAGCCCTATGTATGTGACCTGTCTCTAGCATGACTTGTAAACCTTTTTCTTTGATTTTGGGAGGTAAGTGGAACATTTGTTTCCCCTTTTTTATATATGATCTTATATTGTAACTGAAAAATTAAAACAGGACTAAGTGGACGTTCCTTGATAGAACAGAGGCAGAGGTTCACTCCTTCCTCAGTTTGTTGCTTCTTATCATTGGTGCTTTCAACCATGCAGATGCCTAAACTCTGAGACTTCACTACAACACTGCTTTATGCCCACAATCTGTTAGCCATTGCTTTCAAAAAAGATGGAATCCATAAATGGACAGATCAAGGCAGAGGGTTTTTTTTCTTATGAACCAGGGCAGTGGGGGGAGTCCTTTTCAAATTTATTTTAATATTTTCACAGTATCATGTTTGCTTCTCTGCCCTCTCCATTATACTATAACATCTCTGAGGAAAGAAAGTGAGGCTGCATCTTACATGGTATCCTCACTGCATACTATGTGGTCTAATGAGGTACATAGTGAATGAACGATACTCACAAAAAACATCAATGGAGCAATCAGATGGTATACTGATTAAGAATGCAAGCTTTGCAGTCATAGTGTATCAGCTTGAATTCTGCCTTAACCAATTATTTCATGGTCAGACTTAGGAATTTTCAACATCAGTAAAATGGGAACTTAGGTTCACAGGATAGTCATCAGCAATATGCCATGATACCTAACAAGTGTCCATAAGAAGTACTCAAAAAATGTTAAATGAATTTTTTGGTAAATCACAGAACATACAACAGTTATTATTTAAAACAGTCCCACAATCATCCCAACATGTACATTTTACATTAAATGCCGGCAATTCTCAGTACGGAGATCATCCAAAGTTGGGGAGCTTTTGCAATTCGTTTTCCATGAAACTGAAACATTTGACAGCAATGATGGGTTTGATGTGAAACTCTGTATTTGACCTGTAAAACCATGTATGCCTTAGTACAATCAAATCTAACACACAATTATACTTGTATCAAAGTTCTTTTAGGGCACTCATTCATGTATTAATATAAGAGAAATAGTTGAAGATTATGTAGCATACTAACTGTGAAGACAGTATATCTATAGACAAGTAAAGGGGAATCAAGAGTATATATTACCTTAAGTTTTCAATACATGTTCCTCACTGGAGTATGTTATGCAGTTATGCATTCCTAACAAAAAAAAACCTGAAATACGCATAAATCTGCCATTTCTTGAGTACCAATATCACAAAAGGGGAAAATTCCACATGTGCCCTCATGTGATGGCTCATATTCAAAAGAAGTTGTGCATGTTGTGGTGGCACATGCCTGTAATCCCAGCATCTCAGGAGGCCGAGGCAGGAGAAGTGGGAATTTATGGCAGGCAATTGAGTGAGGCCCTAAGCAACTTAGCAAAACCCTGTCTCAAAATACAATCTAAAAATTAAAGCAGCTGGGGATGTGACCCAGTAGTTATGTGCCCCTGGGTTCTATCCCCAGTACCAGAAAAATGAAGGTGTATACAAATACTTCATAAGATTTCATCAGAGGCTGGGGATGTAAATCAGTGGCAGAGTGCTTGCCTAGCATGTGCAAGGAACTCAGTTCAAGACTCGCAACTGCAGAAAACACAATAAAGAAAAAAAAAAGAATGCACCCCATCCTAAATATCAAGCTACGTGAATATGAAATATAAATGTTTCATATTGTGAATTGACTACCCATAAGCAAGCTATCTCATTGTATATATGAAAATATTTGGAAATCTCAATCACTTCTAGTCCCAAACATTTTGCATAAGGGGTACACACCCTAGAGTACAAGTTAGCATTATATGTCATTCAGATGGAAAGAGTTAATAAAATGCTAGATATGAAAGACCTTTAAACATCCTGGGACTTGTGCAATGATCCTGGTCTGGGACTACATGCTACCAAGTAAGCCTGTGCTAAAGACTGGTTCCATAAGATTATGTAGCACCAAATGTTAGGATAAAGCCTCCCACTGTACTTCTTTTTCACAATCAAAAGAAATCAAGGGAGGTTATACTGATTTTACAAAGTGAATAATACTTATTGGAGAAAGGCTCAAAGTCAACACAGTCTAGTGTCTTTGTTATGTCCATGATGGAGGTAACACATCTGCAATATTAACTAATTATGTCTCTGGCAAACCAAAGTCAAGTGCTCTTCTAATCCCAACATCCTAACAGTATATGTTAATGGTTATCAGAAGGAATAAATGCTAATTTTAAGTAAACTTTAGACAGAAATGAAGAGTTTCAATTATACCTCAATTAAAGTCAAATGCATAAATTGTACCCCTACGTTTGTTTCATCAGCTCAAGGGTCAGAGTGCATTAGGAATAAAAACATGTGGACTGCCCACCCAGGTGTGATTGCTCTGCAGACCTGATTTGGTAGCACACCCTTCTGAAACAGTACTTTGCTTTTACTTTTCTGGGCTATTTCTGAGCACAAGTCTGAATCCTCATGACACCTGGCATGTCAAACATGCTCAGATCTGAAAAGTTGGGAGTTGTAATTCATGCCTTTCTTATTCTGATGACTGGGAATACAAAACCACAGCTCCTAACTTTTGATGAGCTGAATGTGGATGTGCTGACCAGAAGTGAGCAACATAGAACAGGCAGAACTCCCCTTCCTCATCTTCTGTATGGTCAAACCCTGGCTCGGGCCCAGGCAGTCTGCAGGAATCTGATGTCTACTGGGAAACCACTGGATCAATGGCAAACACTGCAACAGCAGCCTCCTATTTCACCCCTTGCCTTTGTTACAGGTTCTAAACAGGAAATTAGAAATTCATCAGTCACTATAAATGAGAGTACACCTGGACCACAGGGTGAGAGACTAAGGTATTTCTAGGACCCGCCTGCAGCCTGCAATAAGCACTCTGAGTTAGAAGGGGAAGTCAAGGTATGTTTGAGTAGAGTACCACCATCTATTTTTAAAATGGTCATTCTGGCTACTGATAAACTTGATAGTAACTGAAGAGTGACAAGGGGCCAAGTCAGGGCCACTGACACAGCCAACTGGGAGGCTGAGCCAGCCATACTTAGGAAATGGCTTTCAATCTGAGCTGGTCCTAAATGAAGCAAGCTGCCTCAGGTGGTGGTACACAAGTCCCTGAATCAATGGGAACCATTTGAAATGGTTTACTGAGTAGGGAAGTTGTGCCATTAGTACTCAAGCATATGAGAAGAGTTGGGTTAGACAACTCTCCAATTCTCTTCCAACTGGAGATAATGAGTTTCTGGGAAATCAGCTGAAGGGACTATTTTCACAGAGTAGGGATAGCAGAACACCTCGGACAATAAGGAGGTGTTCAGTGGTGGAAATGTGGGAGAGGCAGTACTGAGTGAACAAACAGCATGAACCAAGCTCCAGAGGTGAAAAAACAGAGTTTTTGTGGAATCTAGGACACCAAGAGGGAAAAGGAATATGAAGGACCGGGAGAAGATGAAGATAGGTAGAGATGCAGGACCTCATAGGGGAGTGCTCCCTCGGGGCCTGGTGATTCTGAGAGAACACATTACCAGCCCTTGTGGAGGAAGCAAAAGAGAGACTGTAGGAGCCAAAGAAGGTGGTTTTGACCGCTTGGTTCCACTGAACAGCTTTTTATTTTTTCCTCACACCTTGGTCACCAATTTCTTGAGGGCACACCTGCCCAATATTCACTGTGCTCACTGTCCAAATTCCCACAGGATAATATATCCAGAAATGGCTTCCTAACAAGCAACAACATAAATATAAGCCCATGAGTGTGTGAGGCCCAAAATTTGGGGCCTGTTTTGTGATGTCACCGTAAGAAATTGGGAGCAGACAATTCTGGGGAGGACCAGTATTTGATGGAAGACAACTATGATCATGAGATGCCACAAGATGGAGTCCCTTACTTGCAACAACTCAGAGTCACTTCACAAGCACCAGCCCTGGGAATGCCCAGTGCTCAGAAGTCAGTGACCTCATTTTTAGGGAACAATGGGACTTGGGCCTTCTGAAGACTCCCATTGGTGGACAGATTCTTGGGGCAGTTGATTCTTTGCCAAGCCATGATCCTGGTAACAAGTCTCAATGGTATGGATCCTCAAATGGCAAACCTGGGCCTTCCTGGCAGTAAGTATCCCTTCAGTCCTTTGAGTGTGGTGACAAACTTTGAGGGAACATGCTTTGTATTGATGGGGTGGTGGCTGCCTGCATGGAGTGCTAAATAGTTAAGAGACAGACCACTCTAGGAAACTAAGGAGTTTTACAAGGTAGAAACCATGTTCTGCCCAACCAGAAAAGATACACTGGTGCCCTTGTCAAGTGGTTCTTTGAGGGCATCACCCTTAAGTTCAGTTTATCTGTCTGAGGGATTGGGTGGGTCCTGGACAGGGAGCGAGAAGGCCTGAGTCTCATCAGGTCATGTTTCCTCTAGACCTAGTATCCCTTATCTCTGAAAGGCTAGCATGCACTCTTAGGCTCCCTGCAGACCTATCTTTAACTGAATAATAAAATGATGAGGTAGGTATGTAAGGAGGGAGGGAGGGAATGGATAAATGAATGAGCCAAATGAAGGAGAGGAATGAGAAACAGTTCAGGTCCCAGCCAGTGCTGTCAGTCAGCTGCCTCTTTTCTTTCTTTTACTACCTCAGCCTAGGTCTCGCTATACTTTGGACTCATGGGACTGTGTTGTGCAGTAACCAGCAGCTTCATTATATTTATTCACTGGAGGAAGAAGCTGTGGCAGGAGAGGTGTGTTCAGCAGTGGGTGGAAGTGATGAACGCTTCTACCTTCATTTACAGTTTACTCTTGTACTGGATCAATACGCAGAAACGCTGTGTGATCAATGCAGCTATCCAAATAGGCCCTCCCACAGCTGTTACCATCAGTGAGATGAGAGACCATATTGCAGGTTTTCTGTGGGAGTGAGACACCCCTTAATTCAGAGGCAGCATCCACAGTGCAGAGACCCCTGTTGCTATGCAAGCTGCTCTGGTGGTCTCAGGGCAGCTGGCATCTAATCAGATGCCACAACACCAAACCAGATCCCCATTCCTGATTCCCATCTTACAAGAGAAACTCTTTGCCCCACCCCTCCACAAAATGCCTCCAATGCTGGAACACACTGTCTCCTACCCTCTCGACATCTATCCTGAAGGGAATGTCCACTACCATTTCCTTTCTACACTGGCCCTGAAATGAACTGTTTCAATGCCAAGCTTTTGCTTCATATTTGTAGCCTTCACTCACTGAAGTTGGGAGATTTATGTACCAAGGGTATGATTACAAAATGGATGTAACCTCACAGCAGTCATATTGACTGCCCACTTGGATGTTATGTTATTAAAGATTTTTAGAATAGTCAGCCTGTTGTGTCTCATGTGCTGGTGAGAGGGCAATGTTCTTCTCCTGTTTTATGGTGGCACAAGTCTAACCAATACAATGAGAACTGGAGGTTGACTTCAAAGGGACACATTGAATCAATACTTGTGAATGAGCTCAATTCCCTCCATCCAGGATTTAAGTTCAAACGTGTGCAAGAGACTTGGTAGGTCCACAAAAGCGGTGTTGTTCTGAAGGATGGTATGTTCAATTGCCACAAGAATGAGAGTTGCTGAGGGCACACAGAAATGGCAGTCCACAATGGTTATGCCACTAGTCAAACAAGTCATCATGAGGCCCATGAACCACACCACACTAGGGGCTGAATGGCTGATATCTATGATGTTTTGAATCTTAGGTGGTCATCTCTGAATTGTTTCTTATACAAGAACACTGCAACATGGCTATCATGAGTCTTCTCTTCCTGATGAAGAGAAAGGATCCAAAGGCATATGCCATTTTCTTATATTTTGTTGTTGTTGTGTTGTTCCTGAGCCACATCTCCAATTTGCATCTGCCTGACATTAGATTTCCTGATCTTTTCACCATATCCCAGGATATCCTTTCCCTAATCCTGTCTTGTTCAAACATATGTGGTTGATGCTTTAGTGTGTGCAGAATCATCTGCTTGGTCTATGGATTTGCTTAGAGTAAGGGCTGGTGAGTACCTCCTAGAGTTATACAGAGGAATACATCTGTAGCAAATAGAGATCCATGGCTGCCCAAAGTCAAGAGTCCCCTGCAACTCAGATACATGGGAACATCTTGAATACTTTCTTGAAACAGTTCTAAAAGTACAGACAAAAAAGATTATGAAGAATTTGGCTACAGTTTAAAGAAGAGAATGCCTGTATCATTTAAAAATCTTTAACCCATTGTCTTGGTAATGCTAAAACCACTCACCATAGTTGTTCTAAACATTAAATGTAGATTTACCTGAGAGAAAAGGCCAGGTTTTGTTTATTTTGTGGTGGTGATGGTATCTCTGCATGCATGTGCCTGTGTGTGTGTGTGTGTGTGTGGCTATGTGTGTGTGTGTTTTTATGAAAGAGAGAGAGAGAGAGAGAGAGGTTGTGAGAGAATGTGATTCTTGACTCTTACTAAACATAGGTAATTTATTTTTATTTTTTCCTGTGTGGGACAAAGGGATTAGGTCCAGCAACTGAAAAGTTAAGTCCTAGCCCTATCTATGTGACCTGTCTCTAGCAATGGTGTCTAAACCTTTTTCTTTTATTTTGGAGTTAAGTGGAACATTTGTTTCCTCTTCTCTATATGATCTTATATTGTAACTCGAAATATAAAACAGGACTACATGGATGTTCCTTGATAGAACACAGGCAGAAGTTCACTCCTTCCTCAGTTTGTCGCTTCTTATCATTGGTGCTTTCAATCATGCAGATGCCTAAAGTCTGAGACTTCACTACAACACTGCTTTATGCCCACCATCTGTGAGCCGTTGCTTTCAAAGGAAGATGGAATCCATAAATGGACAGATCAATGCAGAGTTTTTTTCTCCTATAAACCAGGGGATTGGGGGGAGGCTTTTTAAAATTTATTTTACTATTGTCACTTTATGATGTTTGCTTTTCTGCCCTCTCCACTATGCTATAATATCTCTGAGGACAGAAAGTGAGGCTGCATCTTACGTGGTATGCTCACTGCTTACTATGTGGTCTAATGAGTCACTTAGTGAATGAATGAAGCTCACAAGAAACATCAATGGAGAAACAGGATGGTATACTAATTATGAATGCAAGCTTTGCAGTCATAGAGTTTCAGCTTGAATTCTGTCTTAATCAATTACTTGATGGTCCAACTTAGGAAGTTTCTCCAACAGTGAAATAGGAATTGCACAAAATACTTCTGTTCACAGGATAGTCATCAGGATTATGCCATAATATCTAACAAGTGTCCATAGGACATACTCGATGTTAGATGAATTTTTTGGGAAGTAAAAAAACATAGAGCAGTTATTACTTAATACAGTCCCACAATCCTCCCAATGTTTACATTTTTACCTTCAATGCCGGAAATTCTTGGTAGGGAGATAGCCCTTATTTTGGGAGCTTTTGCAATTCGGTCTCTAAGAAGCAAGCTTTTGACAGTGCTGATGTCTTTGATGTGAATCTCTGTACAAACCATGTACGCTTTAGTATAATCAAATCTAACACCGAATTAAACTACTATCAAAAGTCATTTAGGGCATTCATTCATGTATTAATGTAAAAGAAAAATTGAAAATCATGTAGCATATTGACTGTGAATTTAAAGGTTTTGATTGAGATATCTATAGACAAGTGAAGGTGAATCAAGAGTTTTCAAATATATGTTCTTCACTGGAAATTGTTATGCAGTTTGACCATTCCTAATGAAAAAACCTCTAATACTCACAAACCTGCCATTTCTTTCTTTTTTTTTGGGGGGGGGGTGCTGGGGATCGAACCCAGGGCCTTGTGCTTGCAAGGCAAGCACTATACCGACTGAGCTATCTCCCCAGTCCCTAAACCTGCCATTTCTTTAGTGCCAATATCACATAAGAGGAAAATTCCACATGTGCCCTCAGGTGATGGGTCACAGTCAAAAAAGAAGGTGTGCCCGATGTGGTGACACATGCCTGTAATCCCACCAGCTCAGGAAGCCGAGGCAGGAAAATTGGGAGTTTAAGGCCAGCCAATTGAGTGAGGCTCTAAGCAACTTAGCAAAACCCTGACTCTAAATAAATTATAAAAAGGTAAAAGGGGATGGAGACCCAGTAGTTAAGTGCCCCTGGGTTCTATCCCCAGAACCAGAAAAAAGAAGGTGTATACAAATACTGCATAAGATTTCATCAGAGGCTGTGGATGTAACACCATGGCAGAGTGCTTCCCTAGCATGTGCAAGGTTCTCAGTTCTAGCCTCACAACTGCAAAAACACAACAATAAAGGAAAAAAGTATCCACCCCTTTCTAAATAGCAAGCTAGGTGTGTATGAAACAGAAATGTTTTATGTTGCAAATTGACTACCCATAAGCATTGTATATATGCAAATATTTGGAAATCTCAAACATTTCTATATCAAACATTTTGCATAAGGGGTACACAGCCTAGAGTACAAGTTAGCATTATACATTATTCAGATGGAAATAGTTGAAGCAGTTATGTTACAACAGCATAAAAAGGTGGATATGAAAGACCTTTAAACATCCTGGGACTTGTGTAATAATCCTGGTCTGGAACTACATGCTACCAAGTAAGCTGGTGCTAAAAGACTGGTTCCATAAGATTTTGTAGCACCTAATGTTAGGATAAAGCCTCCCACTCTAGTTCTTTTCCCCAATCAAAAGAAAACAAGGGAGGCATATTGATTTTCCAAACTGAATAATACTTACTGGAGAAGTGGTCTAAGACAACACAGTCTAGTGCCTTTGTTATGTCCATATTGGAGGACATATCTGCCAATATTAACTAATTATGCCCCTTCCAAACCAAAGTTAAGTGCTCTTTTAATCCAATGATCCTACCATTATATGTTAATGGTTATCAGAAGGACTAAAATTTATTTTTAAGCAAATGAAGAGTCCCAAAAACAACATGTAGGACTGCTTTAATATGATATGAAAGTAACACTTTTGCCTATAATTGGATGCAGACAGCAAGTCTATTTCCAGCTAAACATTACCTTTTCTGCCCTTAATAGACCAGAGTACAAATCATGTACAAAATGGGCTTTTTTAAATGACAACAGAGTGCATGAGCTTCACCGCCATAAGCTCAGGCATCACAGGGTTTGATCAGTGCTGCTGAAAACATCTTTCACAGTCCCTATGTGGGAGCAAGCTGCACAAGCCTGCATGAAATACTCAGAAGTCAGCCCAGTGCTCACCTTCTTCTGCAATCTCTGGAGGCCTGTTGTTGTCGGGTTTATTTGTGAGAGCACTGATCAGCTCCAGTTTCTCTCACAGCTTGGACACTGAGATTTTGAACTATCTTCTTTCCATCCACAACAAAGATCAAAGAAAATTTAGGGGGCTGGGGTTGTAGCTCAAAGGTAAAGTACTTGTCTAACATGTGTGAGGTACTGGGTTTAATTCTCAGCACCACATATAAATCAATAAAATAAAGGTGCATTGACAATTTAAAAAAAGAACATTTAAAGTAGAAGACCTCACCTGAATCCTGAGTCTCTACTATGTTCCCTTTAAAAGCACGGAAGGAATGAATAAACAAATGCCAAGGATCTTTGTTGTTCAGTGTTGATGTGTGTCTGGCTGGATTTGAGTCTAGATCATTAAGGCAACATTATTCTCCAGATGGATCTCAGATGCTGTGAACATTTGGCTGATGCGAGAAGGTGTAAATCATCACCAGTAAAGTAAATGTACCCTTGCTCAGGTACCTGTACAACACCCATTTCTTAAATGAGGAGAATATTGTTTTCTAGGACCTATATCACACTAACTAAATAACTGTCCTATATATCTCACACTCCAGACCACTTGAGGGAGAGTTTTATGCCTATTCCAGTTTAAACACTCCCCTAAAATAACAAATAAAACAATAATAACAAAAAGAGCTGGACACAAACAAAACACAAGCCCTCCCCTATACTTCCGTCTGTTTCTCTATGGTGATGGTCAATTGATGGCAACAACTCTCAGAAACATAGAGAAGGAGGTTTAAGAGTTCTAATTCAAAGTCTTATTTGTTTAAATCTTTTAAAATTGTTTACATAGTACACTTCATTTTATTCCCAGGAAGCTCTAGAGTGGGTCATGAATAAAAATTTAATTATAAAAAGAGAGAAGTCTGCCTTCTATAAGGCTACTTTCTAACTGCTTATGCTACTGTGAAAAGAAAGGCCTGATCGTATGTGTTTTAGAACATCGGTTCATCTCACATTACTTTTATTCAATGTGTATTAATTTTTCTCTCTTCTCTCGCTACTTCTACCCTAATAGTTACTGTATAGTAGTTCACTGTTCTTAGGGAGTTCTAATATGAACCCATGTAATGAAAACAAGATATTAATTGAAGAATGGTAAGAACAACCTGTATCTGGTTATGGTGCCTACCTGAGGTAGGACAAAGGGATTAGTATGCTAAAGTGAGTTAAAAATGGAAAGGGTCTGAAAATAAAGCCAAGAAATTTAGGTGAAAGTGTATACTGGTGATGTTTTCTGATATTTTCTGTTAAACTGTGAACTACTGCTGAAACCACTACTACTGTGTAAAGTAAACAAATGTTAACTTTTCAAGTTCAACACTTCTATCTGGCTCCTAAGTTTTCTTATTCTCTAAGTGAGGTTTACAAAAAATTGCAGAGGCAGAAAATCAAAAAGAGTCCAGATTATAATGCATTAAAATATTAAATATATGATTTTGATGGTATAAAAATGCTAAAGATGAAAAAATAAGATGGAAAGCAGTACATCAAAAAGTGCCTGCACTATTGTTCTACTCCAATTCATTTCTTTTAAGCCTCATATCCTCTGAAATTATCAAATGCAAGATGCATCTTGATGACACCATAGCAATTTAGGAAAAATCTTCCCAGCTTTCCCTTTATATTAGTCCAGGACTTAAAATATTAAACAACACTCTAATTAGAGAATACTATAATCAAAATTTCATAGGATACCAAAACATCAAAGATTTCTTATTTTATCATTATATTATGTCTGGGTAGAACAAAAAAGAAAAGGTACATGATGAAGGGAACTTGTTGACACTGAAGGTATTAATGGACTAAGACTGCAGTCTAAACACGGGAAATGATTTTGAGACTGGATACCAATTTTAGATGATCTAGACCTTTGTCCTCCATCATTAGCATAGATAATTGACTGTCTTAGCCTAAGTCATTTCCCTAGGGAAGCCTTCCTGAACTCTTAGAATTCCCTCAACATGCCCGATATATTTACTTTATAGCATTTATTAGATTTGTGATTAGTTATCTGTGTACTCCTGTGTTAAAGATTGTTTTTGATTGATAGCTTTTGAACTGCACTAGAGTAAGGGTCACATGTCTATGCTGTTCACCGTGGCACTCCCAGCTTGGCAGAAGATACATACCTAACACGATATTCATTTATTCACTAATATGGTAATTTACTAATTGCTTTGTCTTGAAATTTTAGTACCATGAGATCAAAGTGTTACTTTTGATAAGAAAGTAGCATGTCACAAGCAGAGTTGCTGATGCATTTATTTTACTTCAGGGTAAGCCTCCTGTTATGTACCTTCATGTTTGTGATTTTTGTGGTATCAATTCTGTTGGTCACTTGATCAAAAGACTCTCTTTGCAGAATAGTAGAAACTTAGAGGGCAAAAGGAAGAAGAATAAAAGATGAAAGATAAATGAATATTAAAATTTGAATGACATCTAGAATTTAAAAAAACAAACAACTGGTCAAACTTATTGAAAGTGTTAGAGTCACTTTCAAGAGAAATGGCAGAGGAATGGGAGTATGGGAAGACAGAACTTTTACCCAGACTAGCGACTAGGTAGTAGGATACCTAGGATAGGTAGAAGTAGTAGGATAGATGGATACTATTATCAACTTACTATATTTATGTGTGAGGTTGTTTCCAGCTTTGGTGGTTACTTGAACTTCTAGTACAATTTCCTGTGCTTGATTTCCCATTTTTATATATGCCTATGTCTTTGCAATATGAAATCTTTAAAGCGTAGGGCCAAGAGTTGTTAAGAAGATAATCTATAGGGTTCCCAGCACAATGCATGTAAAAGGTAATTAAAACAAACAACAATGAAATAAAAAACAGACTATAGTCTAATCACTGACAACATGAAAACCACAGAGTCAGGGGGCATCAGTGATTTAATAAGTTACTTGGTTTCCTTGTAGGAAAAATGAGGAACTGAATTCAGTGAACACCTTGCAGCAGAGCCAGAGGCCTGGCAGCTCTCTGGCCTCAGCAACCCACTCCCCCCAGCAGATGGACTGAAGTGGGTGCTCTTCAGGCCACAGTAAGGTGAACAAGGCCAGGAGGGCACCACCTACCTCCTTTCTTCAGGGCTGTTTAATAGATGTAATCAAGCTGAAATGCCCATTTGATCTAAAAGAGACACATATCCAAACAGAGGTATTTACTTAACTCTAAGTAAGGAAATTCCCTGGGGTTTGGAGGTGGAAGAGGGAGAGTACTAGGAAGGGGACAGGGAGGACACAGCCATCGCCAGGCCCTGTCGCTCCTCACAGCTCCTCACAGCATGGCTAGTTCCCGGCCCAGTTACCAGGGCACAGAACTAGCTGGTGCTGTTCCTAGAATTGCACCTGGTCTCCAGAAAATCCCTTTCTTCTTTCATACTCTAGTCTTACTGGGAAGTGAAGTGACACACTTGAAAGTGCCTAAAGAGCCAGAGACACACCAAAAAAAACAAAATAGGATAAGGAAAGCAAAAGCAAATTTTGTTTAGTGGATGATTTAATCAACAGTTGCACACAAGCAACTGGAAAAGTAAACCACTTAAATTGTTATTACACTGTTTGCCAACAATATTTTGCATAATTTATGAAGCCATGAAAAGTGATAGACAACTTCACCACAAAAGGTCCTTGCTTTTTGGAGAGGCACTGGGTAATTGAAGGATCATAGCAAGTTATTTCTCTTCCATGGAAACACAAATCCCTTGCTTGAAAACAGGACTGAAGTTACATTTTAGATGTTTCTACCAAAGTCACTTACACATTCCTCACATTCTAAGTTCAGGAGAACAAAGAGAAACCCACTGATTACACACATCACTCTAAGGACCAAGGGAGATAACAAAGGCTTCTGTCCTGGAGGAACATGCAAAATAGCTGAAGAGTGACACTCAGGACCTTTGAGAAGAACAGCACATACTGACAGTAACACTAACAATGCAGCTAGGCTGGGGGTGGAGCCCAGTAGTAGAATGCTTGCCCTGCAGGAGAGGCCCTGGGTTGCACCCCCAGGGAAGGGGAATATCACAGAGGGAGGAGGAGGAGAAACGTGAGGCACTCTTGAGAAGCATCAGGGACAGGGCAAGACAAGATGAAGGAGATCTAAAGAGACCATGGGAAAGGCAAGCATCTGAGGCAAAGGAAAAAGGGATGGGGACATGAAAGCTGTTGGGCAGACCAGGACAGTAAAGGATAAAAGTCAAGGTTCATATTGGGAAGTGTGCACAATTTGTGAAATAAGGCAAATCAGGTAAGGCTGAACACAGGGAGGAAAGGACTTGACAACAAAGCCAAGGGGTTTAGAAGCAGGTGACAGGCAGTGGGATCCCACAGCACAGGACTGCCAGGACAGAAGGTGTGAGCAGCAGTGCAGGAGGACTGGAAAGGCTAAAGATGGAAGGAGGAAAACCAACAAGTAGTGTCTGTCCCCCACCCAGATGCCATCCCAGGCTGAACTCAGATGCTGGTGGCCGGGAAAAAAAGGGACAGCCCTGTGAGACCTGAAGGCACAACTGACACAGTGTGCCTGTGAAGGGACAGATGAGAAAAGGGTTTGGGGAGAACAGCAGCACTGCCAAAAGAGGAAACCGAGATGGGTGAGGGAGAGAGAAAAAGGGAGGAGCAGAGGAGCCAGGTGGCTGAGTCTGCCCAACGGAAACCAGAAAGGGGACAGGGAGAAAACATGGACAGGAGTCAGTGGAGCCTCTTCTATCCTGTGCCCTAATGACCTCGGTGGTAAACAGATCCTGGAGGCCAAGCCCTGGCCTCCCCTGTGGACACTCAGGCCTGCCCTCCTCTCACACAACTCAGCCAGGGAGCCACTGACCTGGGGGAGGGGCTGCATTCAACAATGTCTACATTTTCTATCATAGAATTTTAAAATGAAACACTCCAACCCAAGCATCTCAGAATGCTGCTTCCCCTTCCAAGCTCCTAATCTGTTGGGCATGTCCTGTGCCCACAGAGCCTTCCCATCCTTACAGGCACAATCAGCTGGGGTGTCTGTGCTGACTCATTTCCCCTCACCATGCCAGGTGAGTACCCCCGGGAAATGTGTTTGGGTGGCACTAGATTTGAAGCCATTTTCATGGATGAAACCTTTCATGAAATTTTTCAAGATTGACACTCAGAAAAGCAGTGTGATAAAAAGAACACTACCTCAAACATAGGATCTCTGCCATAACTCCAAGCTGTTCCTCAGGGTCCTGGGTTCCTCCCCGAGAGCAGAGGGGACAGGTGCTATGTCCAACTGGCCACTGCTCGTGTTCCATTTCTGGGCTAACATCTAACAAAAGTACCTCAAAATGCTGCAAATGCCTACTAGAAACCTCCACTTCATACTTTAACTCAAATGAGTTAATGGAGGGCTGGGGTGGATGAGGCACAGTGATTGCCTGGCACACACGGGTCCAATCCCCAGCATTACAAGCCAAAAAGTTAACAAAAACTTTAATATGAATTTTTAATACTACTGACCCCAAAACAAATGATAAAATCTTCATAAAATCAACTGAAATGCAATGGACATGTCTGAGCCCTGGTTACCTACCCCAGTAGAACTTTCCACCTGCAGCTTTCTATCATTAAATCCTAAACTACAACTAAACTCTTGGTTAAAGCAAGACAAGAGTGCTTATGTTAGGCAGGTCCATTTCTCCCCATCCTTCTCCACAGGGACACATAGAAACTAGGACTCCTAATTTATTAGGACCCTAATAAAATCACCTATTACTGAATGCCACCCCCACTTGTTCCTCCTCAGACCCTGCCATGCAGTGATTTCTGAAGCATTCTTTCTGAGGTTCTCACAAATGTTTCAGTGAGAGCTATGACTCCATCCCTGCCTGGATTGCAGCCCTCCTTCCTCACCCTGTGAACACTCTTATCACACGACTGCTTCTCCTCAGTCTTCCCCCATGAGAAAAGATGGAACTGAGTGAATGCTGAGGATGGTAGGCCACACAATCACAGAAGAGGTGCAGCTGCACCAGAGAGAAATCCTAACAATTTGGCAAACAGTCTGGTTTTAGTAGGAGAAAAGCAGTATATTTTTTGATGCAAGAGGAAATTTAACAACTGCCTAAAACAAAAGCAATTTACAAATGGCTGAATTTTTTAAGACTGGGGGCAATTCAAATTTGAATTTTGAATTCTGTAAATTCATGCATGCAATATGCAAAGCAAACTTCACAATTCTGAAAATAGTAATGTAAGGGAAATAAACGAGTTTGAAAATTAGACAATCAAAATACCTATTTATTAAATCTAGTGTTTGAAGAAGAGATCAGCAGAAAGTTTTTTAAATCACTCTTCAGGTTCTGGAAAACAACCCACCCTGCCCTAGTCCCCCCCTTGTAGGCCCGACACACAGCATCATTCCTGGCTGCCCTTCTGTCCCTAACATCCCCACACCTCTCACCCCTACCCCACCAGCCCAGGGAGCTGACCCTGGGTCAGGCATCCCACCCAAGGCTGACACCAGGCAGGTTGGCCCACAGCTTGTAGTTCACATCTGGAGGGAGAAGTGGACAAGATCAAGTTTCTTTCAAGAATGTAAACTAGGAAATGTGACAAGAACTGGTCACTTAGAAACTAAAAGAACACAACAAGAAATGTCACAAAGTTGAACTGGGGCCAGAGGGGTTTTGGCCAGCTGAGAAAGCACATGAGCTGAAGCCACAGGGGAGGGAAAAGAGTGAGCAACACAGCCAGTTGGTGATGGGACAGAAAAGTTCTGGCATATGGAGCGAGGTGGGTCCCATGGGGCGAAGTTCCAGGGACAACTGCTGCCCCTAGAGCTGCCAACAGCCCCCTCCACCACCAGGCTCCAGCTGGTCCCAGCTGGAAATACTCAATGTCTGTGTGACTCCTAAGGCACCACATGTGTGGCTGCTAACAGAACTCCCTTTCAAGAGGGTTGGAGCTGCCTCTGTCCACACAAACCCTCGCCAGCAGACAGATGCAGACAGCAGAGGGCTTTCAGACATGTCCCTCATTTGCTAGTTAGGGCAGCACCACTTAGATTCATTTAAGGGAGACACAGGACTGCTTTTAAGAAACACCCATACACACAAACAAAAGTCTCACCACTGCCAGAGAAGAGCACAAGGGAACTTTCTGGGGTTCTGCCTTGACAGAGGTGTGGGCGACTCTTCTTAAAGCTGATCAAACTGTGCGGTTAACATGTAGCCAATCCACTAATATATGTAAGTTACACCTCAATAAAACACTCACAACACTTCCCCTTGATCCCTTAGAAGGACTGGAGTTTTTCTTTTGACTCTGGGTTGGGGGGTGCAAACTGGCAATGGAACTCAGGGCCTTGTGAATAACAGGCAAGGGCTATGTCACTGGAGCAAAACCCCAGTCCATTATTTTGTTTTTCAAGATTGTACTGATCTAGACAAAGCTCACAACATAATGCAGTAGCAGCCAGATCAAAAACACCTAAACTTCTATTTATATAAAGAACACAAACAGGCGATAGTCACCTTAAGCAATAAAATGAGGATAGTGGCACACTTTGAGAGGGTGGGGAGCAGGGACCCAAAGAAACCAAGTGCAACTTCTAATGGGGGCTGCTATGTTCTGCTTCCTGACTCTGGGGTCGGGAACCTGGTGTGTTCACTGTCACATTTCCTCAGGGTGTGTGATAGTGAGAGCCTTTTCCTGTAGTTATCATATGTTCCTGAATATATGTCATACCCTAATAATAACAGAATAGAAGGCAAGGAATATCATATAGTACCCTACAAGTGACTAGAACCATTTTTCTGTCCAGTAAAATGTTTATTTTTAGCCTAATTTTTAGGCAAGTAACAAAAAAGAAGAAAATGAGACTTCAGTTGTCTCATGTGTGAGATTCAACTCAGATTTGTGTTAGGTGAGAAGCTTGTGCAGCAGCTGCCTAACAATATCTGAGGGACGCCACCCTCCAGCCCTCCTTCTGAGACTACTAGCAGTCACTCACGACCACAGCAGGCCTCCACATACTGGAACCCATGCACCAGATCACTGTGCCACTTTAACTGAAAAGAAAAAAACAGAACAAAATTCATAGGAAGTGTTTACTCAGAATCCCACTTCTGTTTTTAAAGGGCGAATTAACGTGAATTCACACATGATGTTTGTAATGTATAAAGCTGCTCTCCCGCCCATCAGGTACAACTATTTTCCCTGCCTCCCAACCACTTGTCAATCTGTGAACATCCTAGCTAGCTATTGGTTCATCAGTCAGCTTGCAAGTATCCTTCTCCAATATTGGTCCCCTGTTAGCCCGGCAGAATTCAACTGTTTTACTGTAGCTTCCCTGCCATCTTTTTCCTTCCTTCTGTCTGTTCTACTCACTTTTCTCTAGCCTCCTGGCTTGCCACTCTCTCTAGCGTATGCCCTTTCTTTTCCTTTCTCTTTTCCTCTCATTTTCTCTCTTACCCTGCAGGGAGACACTGTTTGCTTAATAAACTCCCTTATGTGATTTCCCGTATCCAGCATGGTTCCATGGAAATTCCTTACAATGCCGAGGTGTGTTTTTAAAACACAAAGGTGCAGATTTTCAGAGGCTTATTTAAAAACATCTTACAGATGATACAGTTCATGAGCATATAAACACAGTAAGTGAAGCAATGGGAACAATGAATGTTAAGTTTATAGAGCAACAAATTCTAAGACTTAAAAAATAAGAAGACAAATAGTAAATGGAAATGTACTTTACTTAGATTCATAATTAATTCAAAGGGGTTTTTATACACCCTCACTGGTGACTGGTATTTTTGCATCATGATTGTAGTACAATAGCAATCCTCTCACACCTGCAAAACATACCCATATGTGATAAACCATCACTATACAGAAAAAAATCAGTCTGCATCAACATATCATCCCACATTCTAAGGCTAAAAAGAAACCATAATAAGTCACGATTCTATGCATGCATAGATCAAAAGATACTGAAATACACAAGGGCAGGGGGAGGTAGTTAAGACAATAAAAAAGGCAAAGAACGCCCAAGTGGAACAAGGGGAACCACGCTGGTCTGAGGGTGGAAGCCTCTGTTGCCCTCATCTGTATGGCTGGTCCCCTACACTGTGTTCCACAAACTCCTCCTTCCTAGCAAGAAAATGCTAGGATTCAATTATGCCAATAATTTTCTCTTGAACAATTTCAACTGATAGCCAAATAAAAAATGGTTAACATCTCACTCAGCTCTAGGGAAAACACAAAAAAACAGGGAGAAAAACAGTATGTATCTCAAATTATGGAGTACTCCTCAAAAAGCTGTTTCCAAAGAGTACTTTTATCATGTCCTGTCTTCTGTGTATACTACAATTTCAGAGGCCTGTCTTCAATGGCTGGGAGGCTAAGCACTCTGGCTCAAGGGGCTCCCTGATCTCTCCAGCCTCAAAGAGCAGTGGTGCTCTAATGCTTCCACCCTGCTCAGGCTTCATGCACACATCAAGAAGCCCCTTCCAGCACAAGGTCACTCTAGTGCCAGCCTACCTGGAGTTTCCTGAAGACACACCTGGGACTCTACTCACCTGACTTAAAGTGAGGAAGGAAAAAGTGAGGATGAAAAATAAATCCAATAAGCCTAACTGTCCTGCTGAGGATAATCATTAAGAATGTTATCTCATGTTGAATATGGTGAAAGGATATTCAAAAGTGCATAGCTGAATATCCTCAAGGATCCCAAAGTCTAGCTGTAAAAAAAAGAAATCATGAGGCTGTTACTTCAGAAAACTGCTGTCTATATTATCGCATTTCTACAATGTTTACATTACTTTAAACAGGTCTGGAACTTCTTCTGGTATGTTTATTTGGCACATCTCCCTGAAGGAGCAGATTATGCTGGAAAACAAGCCATCTGATAGTAGGAAAACTGCTAGGGAATAACTCTGGGTGACCTCCAGCAAGTCATTTGCCCTCCCTAATTCCATCTCTGTAAAACGAGGTTTGGGAAAGATTATCTTGGGAAAATTAATTTTATGGTATCTCCCAGACAAGAGGACACTTACGGAAAGAGAACGGGTGGGGAGAGGATGCAAGACAAGCGTGATGCTCCTTTAAGAAACCATACATCCATCCACCCAACGGGATTCCCCGGTCTGCGGAGCCTGAAGTGACTACACCAAGGACCTGCCAACTCGTGCTTCCCTGAACCCCGCCAGGTGCCAGCTCGGGTGCACTGCGCGGGCGTCCAGGACCGGCTGCCTCAGTTGCATGACAACTGGCGTGGCTGGGGCCAGGGGAGCCCCGCGGGTCCGGAACTGCAGGGCTGTGGCCGCAGTTCGGCTCCCGCAGGAGCGACTCGGGACGTGGCCGGGGGGCGCTCTGGCTCGGGCTCCGCCGGCGGGCGGGCAGGAAGTGGCCAGAGCATCCCCTGGCCGCCCTGGGGCGCGCTCAGAGCCCGCCTCGCCGCGCACTTACCTCTTGTTAGAAAGGCCGGCCGGGTTGCAGAGCGGCGGGAGGAGCCCATGCCGGCGGCCCGCTGTGCCCTCACAGTTTCAGTACTGGGCTGCCGTGGTTCAACCGCTGGTTCCCGGTAGGTGGCTGGGCGGGAGAAGCGAGGGGCGCAGCGAGGGCTTGAGCGGTTGTTATGGCGACGGTGAGGGCGGGGCGGGTGCGAAAGGGCCTCGCGTGCGTGGACGCGTCCTGGACGGGGGCGGAGGCGTGCGGGGGCGGCGGGGGCCGGCGGGGGTTGCTAGGGAGGGGGTGGGGTGATATCCTGCACCGGCCTGGACTGCGCAAGCGCGCCCTTGGGTCCCAGAGGGTGAGAGGAGCTCGAGAAGACATCAGTCCTGATGCATGGCGGGTCTCCCCAGAGGCCCTGTGGCTCCGCCCAGTTTGCGACTGGAGTCGGGGCTGGGAGAGGGGCGGGGCTCGGCCTATAGCGGCGTGTAATGGGTCTTGAAGGGGCTTAGAGCAACCTGAGGAGCTGCATGGGCAGGTCTGCGAATTGTGAGAATAGGCTGTGCCTCCCTCGATGCTGCTGCCCGGGCTAGTACCTGCCTCTGAACTTCTTCCTGAACTTCCTCATTTTTTTTGTTGACTGCCCATAGCAGCAGGCAACCGATAGTACCCTGACCACATTCTCGCCAGTTATGGACAGGATGCCAACACCAGGACTGGGGACGGGCTGCGTGGAACCCAGAAGCAGCCCTGTCAACAGCCCTACATCTTTAGTGTCAGACCATGGGATAGAGTTAAGACAAGTGAGGAGCATCATCAGTGGGCTGCTAGACAGGTCTCTCTTGGCAGCAAGAGCACAGCCACCCCAACTCTGGTTCTAAAACTTAAATGCAACACATTGAGAGATGCAAGGGTCCGGAAAAGGGGTTAATGACTACAAAGGATGTCTGGCATGTCTACCCACACAGAAAAGTGGCTATATAAGCACCATGCAATTTCTCAATCAATGTCACTGTTGTTCGGATCATATTAGTCACCTGTGTGGCTGTTTAGGGCTGCCTTTGCATGGAACAGTTTTGGAATTTCCTTCAGGGCCTGTTTACCAGCTTCACAAGTAAATCATTCTTTATGTGATCACACCTTATTTTTCAACTCATACCGTCATTTTCAACTCAGTCATCCACATGACTCGCTACACTCAATCTGAATTGATTTTGCTTGTATGTAGAAATCACATCCATGATCAAAAGATGGTTTGAAAGAGGCAGCTCTCTAGCGATGTAGGTCAATGGTAGTGTGCTTGCCTGGCATGTGGTAAGCTCCTGGGTTAGGTCCCAGCACTACAGAAAAGGAAGGAAGGAAGATAAACATTGCTGGAAAAGGCTGTTCAGTTACAGTGAGTCTCCTGGTTGTAGTAAACAGCTATTAAAATGATCTTACCAAAATGCCAACCTGATCTGATGAACCTCTAGATGTAATCATCAATTTACAAGAAATTGAGAACAGAAAAATGGGAAACACTGTGGGAAATGATCCCATTAGCTTTCTGTCACTGTGACAAAATACCTGAGAAAATAAACTTAAAAGGGAGAAAAGTTTATTTTGGTTCATGGTTTCAGACATTTCAGTCCATGGTCAGTTGGCTCTGTTATTTGGGGGACTACGACAAGGCAGAATAGCATAATAGGAGCATGCGGTGGAGCAAAGCTGCTCATCTCAAGGTGACCAGGAAGAAAGAAGAAAGGGTCAGGGTCCCAATAAACCCTTCATGGGCACACCCCCAGTGACCTGACTTCTTCCACCTGGTGCCTCCTCCTAAAGGTTTTGCCACCTTCTTACATTTCCATGAGCTGGTGACCATGCCTTCAGCACTGGAGACCTTGAGAGCCTGGGGTGGGGGGATATTCCAGATCCAAACCATTGCAGATTCAAGAAGTGAAGACCTGGGGATTCAAAGCAGACATTCATCATCAATGAATTTTAAATGGAAAATGAGAAAGTTCAACCTACATATTAAAAGGAATTGGGAGACCATTGAGCCATACACTTAGGTTCATATTCTCTTTTTCTATGTATATTTTCCCTTTAATTAAAAATTTTAAAGAAAACAGACTTGCACCATCACCAATAGCTGCATATGAACTTTATTTCCATCTTGTATTGAACAAATAGTAAGAAAAAAAATTTTAAATGCCATTTAAAATACATATATTAGGAAATCATGATGAACTTTGAGGTGGGACAATGGAATTATGCCTGGTGTTTTTAAAGAAGATAGAGGTGGAACTCAGTGGTACAGCACTTCCCCAGCACGTGCAGGACCCAGGTTTGATCCCCAGTGCCCCAAATAAGAAGGAAATAATCTTTTCCCCAGGCATGGTGGCACACACCTGTAATGCCAGCAACTCCTGAGGGTGAGGCAGGAGAATGACAATTTCACCGCCAGCCTCAGCATCTTAGTGAGCCCTGTCTCAAAATAAAAATGTCCAGCAAGGTGGCTCAGGGGTAGAGCACCCTGGGTCCAGTCCCCAGCAGCAGCAGCAGCAACACCACCACCATCCTTCTCTTTCACGAAGACACACTGAAATATTTGTGGGTGAAATAATATGATATATGGAATTAGCTATAAAATAATTCATATGGAGAAAGGGAGAAGCCGGGCACAGATGGAATAAGATGGTCCTGAAGTGACCATCATTCACTAGGCTATCCTGTCTACTTTTGAATATATTTGAAATTATCCATACAAAGAGGTTTTGAACAAAAGGACAGTCTACTCTATCAACCACTAGGATGCAAATCAAACTGTAATTATAAAAGTTATTTTAAAATGTCTCAAGCAATACTGGTATTATTAAGATAGATGAGCAAATTGCTAAGGTAAAGAAGTTGAAGGGAACAATGCCTGCCTAGACATACACTTTACCATACTGTGTGTTTGTGTTAGGGAGGGGGTATGGCTAGGGACAGAGCCTAGGGACTGGAACCTACATGCTAAGTAAGCTGCACTCCTGATCCATCTGATTGTTTGAGAGCCAGTTTTGCTGGGTTCACATCAAAATTGTACAAGAAATGCTACAGCTCGACATGTCCCAGAGTGAGACCACATGCTCTGGTCCTATGCCTTTCTCAGGTGCAGAGCACTTACATGGTAGCCCCGTGTGAGGCATGGAGATGGCCATGGTGAGACTGGGGATGTAGCTCAGTTGGTAGAGTGCCTGCCTCACATGCTCAAGCCCTGGGTTCAACCCCCAGAACCAAAAAATAAAAAGGATGGCCATGGTGTGGAGGGGGAGGGGACGTGCCCTGGGATCAGGTTTGGCTGCCAGTGATCAAAAACCCAAAGTAAAAGTGTCCTGATGAGATAGAAGTTTAGGTCTCTCTCATGTGAATGAAGATCAGGGCTGATAAGTGCCCCCCAGGATCACTGTCAACTGCCAGTTCCCCTGAAAACCACCAGGGTAACCTGCTAACGAATGAAAGCTAGATCCTGGAACCAACTGCAGTAGGAGAGGGGACCACCTAAGCAGTCCCCTGAGGACACTGTGTGGGGTGAGGGACCCAGGCAGTTTTGGCAGGTGTGGGGGTCTTGGCTCGAGAGTCCAAAGCAGATCTCTCAGTGCTGGGAAAAAATAGGATTGGGTCCAGTTTTGATGTTATATTTAGGCCTGGTGGACACACCAAGTCTTGAAAATTTGAGTCTTGATGGATAAACTTTAGTTGTTTGATAAATGAACTGTTTATCTAGGAGAACAATCTGTCCCAGTGAGGTGGAGTTATTGGCCAAGATGAGCAAACTTTTGTTAGAATAAATTCTTTCTTATAAATTTCCTGAAGCAAACATTGAAACTAGTTATTGGTTTACAGTCAAATCTTGCTGAACAAGAACTTTTATGGATCACAGAGTAAATTGTGTTGACTCGGGAGGTCTTGAATCTCAATCCTGATAGTTGACCAATGTGGATGCAGGTGTCTCATCCCTCACCCTGGGGACTCAGGTTCATTCTGTCCCCCTGCTTTGCCTTTACTACACAGTATGGTCCACCTTGAGAGAGCCAGTAGGAGCAAGGATGGCATGAAACCTCTGGTGCACACTGCACACCCCCTTACATCCCACTGGCCAGAACTTGGTCACATGGGCACATGTAACTGCAAGAAAGGCTGAGAAATGGAACCTGTTTATATACCCAACTAAAAGTGGCCACATTCCTAGCTAAAAGTGATGGGCTCTGTAACCAAGAAAAACTCAGAGGGTGGCTGCTTCGGGCTCTCTTATGAAGGGTGTAATCAAAGTGCAGTGTGGAGGCTGGGGATGCAGCTCAGTGGCACCGGGCTTGCCTGGCATAGTCGATGGCCTAGCATACGTGAGACCCTGGCTCCAACCCCAGGAAAACAGGCACCCACGATGTAGTGTGAATGTGTTCGAAATTTTTCAATATAATAGGAGGGACAGATATGCCATCTGATTAAGTGCTATAAATGGGAAATGGAGAAACTGCCATGGAGCCAGTGCCTGGGGAGGTGAGAAAGACCTCAGAGAAGAGAAACAGTGTGACAGGGCTACATCCAAAGACAAAACGAAGTCACTGGTGGGTGTGATGTATCCCCAGAATTGTGTGTGCAAGTGTGCACACAGATGCAGCAAAAGGCAAGGGCAAAAATCTCAAGAATGCCAGAAAGGGTTGGGGCCGGAGCAGTGTTATGGGCATTAATCCCAGGAACTCCAGACACTGAGGCAGGAGGATCTCAAGTTCAAGGCCAGCCTCAGCAACTTAACAAGACCCTGCCTCAAAATAAAAAATGGAAAGAACTGGGAATGTGAATCAGTACCCCTGGGCCCATCCCCAGTATCAACAAATTACCAATAATAATAACAAAGAACTGGGACATGGGCAAGAGCCAGGAAGGATGAGGATACACAGCTGGAGAGATGGAAGGAGAGCAGGAGAGAGTGGTGACATCCTGGTCACCAAAAGAACGTTCAAAGCTGTGTGGAGTCAACAGAGCCAAAGGCCAGGATTTGGCAGTCAGAGGGTCACTGGTGTCCTCCTGGACACGAGCTCATCAGGTTTCAGGGACAGAAGGCAGACTGCAGAGAACAGAATGGATGCCAGGAAGTGAGTGTGCAGACTCAAGCAATGTTAGAAAACATAGCATTCTCTACAAAAGGAGAACCAGGAGGGGAGGAGGTGAGGAGGAGGGAGGAGAAAAACTCTAAGAATCCTTTGCAGGTGTCACCCTGCACCTCTCTCTAGTCCCTGGCTCCTAGTGTCATCCATGGGCTGAAAAGCTGCAGGCGTCCCCCACCTAACCTGTGAATCACATCAGGTACAGCCCAGAGGATGGGCTGTGTCTTCCCAGGGACCCAGCACTGTGCTCTTGTCTGTGGGGATGCTCTTCTCCTCCTTTCTCTGAAGTTGTCTTCCCAAATACTTCAAGTGTGCCCCTTGCTCTGTGAGCATTTCTATTCGCTGACTCCTTTTCTGTGTGTGGTCACCTCCTCCCTGGCAGATAGAAGCCTTGATGGATACGACATAAAGATCCCACTTGTCAGGTGCCCATGGGTCGGAGTCAGGATTCCAAGCCCTGGCATCCACAGCCAGGCACTCTGGCTCTTTCTAGCTGCTCAGCTGAGTCCCCTTCCAAACCTGAGTCTGAAGCTGTCATTCCCTTTAGTCCCACTGGCAGATATCAGATGCAGGATCAACAGCCTGCCCACACCTACATGGGCACCATCATAGGTGGACAGGAAGCTCTGTGGCACATGGCACCTCCCCCAACAGGATTAACCTGAGGTGGGGATCAATCATTGACTTCTGGGTCACATCTTCTCCACCCCTCTTCCCACAGTGTTAGGAGACATCTCAAGGAAAGCCCAAAGCTGGCAGTTCCAGAGGCCTGGGGTAGAGACCAGGTGAGGGCCACTGCAGAAAGACAGGCAGCAAGTGAGATCTTCACTAGGAATTTGGACTCCAGAGCTCACACCCTCTTCACCACTGCAGCTGGAATGATGATGCTGAGAGCAAGTTCAGCTACTTAGGGGCTGCCAAGAGGCCCAGGACCCCTTCTTACTCCTGGTGTCCCTGCACACTCTGGCATTGTGTTTCCACCTGTCACTCAAGGGCATGTCCAAACCCACTTCTGGAAGTGGCCACTTTCCCACTTGTTGGTAAGAGTGAGAAAGACTTGGAGAGTCTTCTGACATGGGCCATCTGGCAAGGTTCCCAGCCTGGAAAAGTACTGAAAATGTAGGTTACCCTACAGGCACCATTTCCTAATTGAGCCCTGCCTTTAAACCAGTGGCCTTGAGCTAATACGTTGCATCATTCCCAAGTCTGGAAAACTTCTGGCCAAGAAGTCAGATCTGCAAATTTATTGCCCAGGCTTATCTGTTTCTAAAATCCCTCCTTTCAGTCTGTAAGGGTCAAGTTGCCTGGAATGTGACTGTTTTCTCTGCTCAAGTCTCCCCTCCTTCAGGGCACTCTCCACCCTGCTGGCAGAATTTTCTTTCAAAAACACAGATGAACTCCCACTCCCTTGCTCAAAATGACATTAACTACAGACTGAAATGTAAGCTTCAAAGCCTGCCTGCCATTCAAGGTCTCTGTAAATCTGGTCCTGGCTGTCATTTGTGTAGGATGATGTGGCTGTCTTCTCCACTTTGTTCATTTATTCCTCTCTTGCCAATGCAGCGAGCTTGTTTTCAGCACCCTCGTTTATTCAGACACCACAGGGGGCACTGGAGTCTACAAAGGCTCGCTACTTAGAACAGAGAGTGGAGACGTCCAGCAGCTGCTCTTGCTCCCCCTGCTGCAGCCTTTTCCAAGTCCTCTGCCTATGGGTCTGTGCTGCAGAGTGGGTCCATCTCCTGTGGGGACTTGTAAGTGGTTCTGAGACCATGGCCGCTCAATTCCTTCTACTGCCTGTAGCACCTGGCATTTTTCTGGACCTTATTAAGCAGCAGTTGGGTTGAACTGAAGGAGACTTCAATTAGGCCTGTGTTCTGAGTGCATTGAACACATTTCACTGTTGCAGGAACCAAGCAGGAGTGGCCTGAGGCATGATGCTCCATAGCTCTTCTCCTCCTTACATCACCAAGCAAGGACATCAACCCTAGGGACATGGCTAGGCCTAGGTCAGGGGTTTCTGCCATGGGAAATGCAGCTTGCCTTTGATGAGATTTGAGCTGACAGAGAGGATGAACCCAGGCCTTTGAGCTTCCGGATCAGAGGAATGCAGTCAGCTGCCATATTTCTTCCCAGCTTGCTCATTTTCCAAGCTTAGCCCTCAACTCACTCCTCCAAGGCAGCTGTGTGGCACTTTCTTCCAAGTGCCATATCTGGACTGGGGGTTGCAAGCCCATCTCAAGCCCCAGCTGGTCACACAGCTGGAGATGGGCTGGACTTGCTGGTTTTAACCAGCTGGGAGAAAGGAATGGAGCTCTCACAGGGGCAGACCATAGGGGGCACTGGGTAAGGAATAAAAAGCAGGTTATCCAAAATCCAGTTAGCTCAAGAATTTCCCCAAGGCCAGCTTCAGTGCTGTGGTTGCAGACTGGATGGCACAGGACACACAGGAAAGGGTCATCAGAAGCCAGAGCTTGACGTGAGTAGAGAGAGGATCACTCAGACTGCAAATCTCCCAGTTTCAGTTGCATTTTTTTATTTGAGTGCATCCCAGGACTGGTAGTCCCCTGGATCTGCCCCGGGAAGTTTCTGTACACACACAGTGTGACTCCTGTCTGAGAATCTCATGTCTACTCATTTCACAGCTCGATGAAAGTTTCATCTCACCTCTCTGCCAGCCTAAGAGGGCCTGTGTGCCTGACTGAGCCTTCTTAGTGGTCCAGAGCAGCTTTTAAGGTTTTTTTCCCCCAAAGGGAAAAACATTTTTAATCAGATGTTGATGGAATTTGGTGTCAGAAAACATATCTCTCTAGGTTGTTAAGCTCGGATAAGAAAATGTTTATGAAAACACATTGTAAATACTTCCCACAGCCAAGCATCCTACAGTTCTGCCTCTGGAATGTTCTGTACACATAGATTAAAATTACCACCCTGCCTACCCTCTAGCTGGTTGCTAGCCTCATTCTCATTTCCAGATAAATCTTTTCCCATATAAAATTTCCCCCAGACAGAAAAACACTATGAAAATTGTTTAGAAGACCCAAAGAAAAACATGATTAAAAGACTAATCCCCATTTGTATGACTTTTTGATTCAGGTAGGCTGAAAAAAATACAGGGGTCTTTTTTGATAAACCATCTTCTATTAATTGTGAGCTGCATGGACAGCTAAGCATTTGTGGGTGCATAAAGAGACCATCGTGCCCCACTGAGCAAAGCTCATTCCACTTTAAAATGCTAAACTGTGAATGTATAACTCATCCTAAAAGGCCTGTGCCTGCCCTTTCTGCCTCCCTGGGGGTCTCTTGGTCAGGTGCTATGCTAATGTCAGCTTGTGACCTCAGGTTCCTGTAGGACATTAGCTGGAGGCTCTGCCACACCTCAGAAATATATAACCATACTGACGCAAAACCACGAACACATGTGAGCTCCCTGCAGATTCTGGGGACACAAGGGACTGCCCTGGACCTCACACAGCAGGAATAGGAGCGTTGGCCCCCACAAGGCTCCAGAAGTGTCCACACTGGTGCAGTTTTCTGCAAATTAGATGGCTTAAAGCAACAGAAATGCACTCTCACCAGGTGATGTGGATCCAGTGCCCTCCTGCAGCTCTGTAGGAGGAGAAGCCTAGCCCAGCACCTGGGAGCCCCAGGCCTTCCTTGGCTTCTGGCCACATCACTCTGCCTTGCACCTTCTCCTGTGTGAAAACTCCCTCCACTAAAGCCAACACCCACTGGCTTCCTCTGAATGGTCCTGTGCCCAGGACTTGGAAGAGGGTTGAATAACTGAGTTTCCCATGGACAACCTGAAGGAAGATTTAGATCTGGGTCCTAACTCTTGAAGCTGGGGTCTTAGGATGAAGGAGAAGGGAGGGAGGGAAGCAGAGGGACAGATAAAGAGCAAACATGTTGCTGGGAGAAAGGGAAGGAGTCTCAGGGAGGTATCCCGAGGACATGGATCGCAGAGGGCAGCTGCCAATGGGAGATCAAGGAACTGGCACTGTCCTCTGGACCCCACAGTGAGTGCTGGTGGTCAGCAGTCAGACTCTCCCTTGAGGGTCTGTGCCAGGGAGAACAAGAAGCCAAACACAGACCAAGAGATGTGCCCTTGACCTGGGCCTGGGATCAAAGCCTGACTTATGTGGCCTCTGGATCAGGGGCTCCCCAGGTGCCCTCTGTCCTAGGACAGGAGAGGAGGGTACCAACAGGGGCACTGTGTCAATCATAGAGACTGGAGTGGGTGGGGAGCGTGAACCCAGGGGACAGCCCTGCCTCTGGGGTGTCCACTCTTGGCAGTCACGTGGTGGACTTGTGGGCCCAGTGAGTGTCCAGACCCATCCTGCAGGCCCCCTGAGCCCTCCTCTCTGCCTCCCCTTGGTGCTGGGGAGGAAGCCTGATATTATACTTGCTCTGGGGCTGCCCCCAGAGGGCCCAAGCCCTTGCTCAGTCCTGAGGTCAAGTCCACACAACAGGAAGGGCAGAGTCAGGGTTCCAACCCAGGCTTGAATCCCAACCCGCTTTCCGACCCACCAGCCAGGTCGACCATGCGGTTGCCAGGGAATGCGGTGCCTTCCCTGTGCTGGACCTGTCTTAGGAGCTTGCTCTGTGTAGCTCATCTGGTCCTTGTGCAACAGGGAGACAGGCCCTGGTCATATCACTGCTTTATAGACCAGGTCACACGGCTGTCCATCTGGTGAAGCCAGGAGGGCCTCATGGGCACTGGCTGCAAGTACCCCACCCCTCTCTGCTCTGGTGGGCAGGGTCCTCCAGCCAAACCACCCTCCTCACCGAGAGCATGGCAGGAAGTTCCTGCTAACCCCTGAGTCAAGGATCTCAGCTTCCTGGTAGTCTGTGGAATTATTCAAACAAGCCAATCATATCCTCTGGTGGGTATCTGGGGTGTCCTTGCCCTTTGGATGCTACAAAGCCTGCCTCCTATGGCCTCTGTTTTTGCTGTCCCCAAACCCCCCCATGTGGCCCTGCATGGCAGGCAGTGTCCCCCCACCCCAGGGTGGGAACATGAGTAACTGACAACCTGCTCACAGTCTCCTCTGCCTGGTGTCAGCTCTCGTGTGTTCTACCATCCTGTGACCTTAGGATGAGACCCCTCCCTCACCAGCAGGGAAGAGGAAGCGCTCAAAGTAGACACGTTGGGTTTTGCAGAGGATCCCTGAATGGGCCTTGGTGGATGTCCAGGCAGGAGGATGACTCTAAGATGGGCAGGGTGGACAGTTGTCCCTGGGAACCTGCACTTAGTGAGGGACAGTGTGTCCTGGAGAAGGGGCCTTGGGGACTGGGGACTGTGGAAGTGGGGCTGAAGGAGAGGCAGGGACTTTTCCTTGGCTGGTTCTGCAGAGAGCTTAAGAGAACATCCATTAGTGGTAAAGGCACCATCCACTGCATGACCATGTTGGGTTTTTGCAGGAAGACTTGCTCAGCTCTCCCCTTGGCCCTCAGAGTCAAGTGTTATTATCCCCATTTTCCAGATTAGGAAGTGGAGGCTGAGAGGCCAGTTCTCCACCCATGGACACAAGATGAAGGAGTCAGTTCTGAACCTATAGCCTCTGGCTGTGGACATGTCAGAGCCAAGTCCTGTGCATGCCACAGCAGGTGTCAGGGGACAGTGCTGTGGGGCAGGGGTTGGCACAGGAGTTTAACCAGCCCATTCCTGGAATGTGCTGTGGCTCCATGTTCTTCTTTTTCCCAAGACTGGAGAGAGCCTGTAGGGAGACCGTCCTCATCAGAGGCCCTCAGTGGGCCTCTCCCCTGAGCAGCTTGTGTGCTCTGATGGGCATCAGGTCTGAGGCCCTGTGCCCTTGGAGGCCTGCTGGCTCCTTTTCAGGGATGTTAATTATTAAAGTGACATTTTCAACCAAGTGGGCTGGTGGGCTATTCAGACAGCCCACAGCCTGTCTGTATAGCTGACACCCCCGGTCAGCTCCCAGGTCACACAGAGGTGGCAGAGGCTGGAACTAGGCTTCCCTTGCTGCTGTTGGACAGGCGTGGCCTGGAGAAGAGATGATGTCAGGGCACCACTGAGGGAGCTTTGCATTTTTGTAGTTTTCAGTTCATATTTTGCTACTTTTTCCAGTGTTGGAGAGGTTCCACATGCCATCGATATTTCTGACATATTTGTAGGTATCAGCAATGGCTGGGCTGGCATCAGAGCCCAGGCAAGACTAGGGGGCAGCTGGAGGCATCCTCAGCATGGTTGGCGATGCCCTGACCCTTCCTTCTGCTAGAGAGCTTGTCCAGTGCCAGACTTGGGGTCTTGGTGGGGAAGAACCCAAGCACCTGTTGGTCTACTCCCAGTTTTCTTTTTTTTTTAACCTGTTCTCTTTCCCATTTCTAAAGTAAAATCCAGTGAGAATATTAATATGCTTATAGTTGAAAGAATCAAATGGTAATAAGAAATTACAGTCCTGGCCCTTCAAACAAGGCAATCTGTCTTGTTCTCTCCTCAGATTGCCCGAAAATTCAGGCTGAATTCTGAAGGCAAACTTGAACAGATGGTGTCCATGGCAACCACCACACAACCACTGACCCAGCATCTTCACGTCACCTACAAGAAGGTGACACTGAAGCCAGCACTCCAGAGCCCAGGTCCTGTGAGGTTGCAGTTGACAGGCAGCCCTATGCAGATGCTCCTGGAGTGACAGAGAAAAACCAAATAAAAGGCTTTTATTTTTAAGGCTGAGAATGTTGCCTGTTACCTCTTGTGTTGATGGCATGTGTTTCTATCTGCTGCTGCTGATTTCCTCCCACAGACTTTTCCTAAAAACTTAGTCTTGGGCTGGGGTGGAGCTCAGCAGGGCAACTCCTGCTGGTTCCACCCCTTGCCCCACAAAAGAAAATTCATATAATAGGCAAGTTCCTCTCTGTCTTCCTGCAGTTTTTTAACAAGATCTAAAGTACCCATCAGTCTTCAATAGGGTGGGCTACAGTGTTGCAGTCAAAAGATGGAATGCAAAGGGTCGCAACACTGGGCACAGTGACCACACCTGGGGTCCCAGCCACTCGAGGCTGTGGCAGGAGGACTGCCTGAGCCCCACTCCCACCCCCCCATAATGTAGCGAGACCTTGTCTCCAAAAAGAGAAAAAGAATGAAGATAATTTCCATCACCTTTAGGAGCAAGAGTCTAGGCCTCTTCCCCAAATCAGGAGCCCCAGGAACCAGGCGGTGGTAACTGCCAGCACTGCATCTGTTCTATTCAATACCCCATGACAGCTTGCTTTCACTTCTGGTGACCCCTCCTGGCCATCCAGCTCTAGCCCAGGTCATCTCTGCCTCCCCCACTTGCTGCTAAGTGTCTGCGAGTGGATTCAGGTGTGGCTACAGCCCCCAGGACTGCCGAGGCTTGGCATCACCTACACACCAGGAGACCCCTTTTCCAGAAGCCTCCCCTGGGAGCCGACCTGACAGTGATGGGCAACAGGCTCTGACAGCTGCAGCCCCAGGGCATGGGGACAACTCAGCTCAGGGGAGAACTCATGTCTGTGTCCAGCCCTGGGGTGGGTGTGGCCTGTGGCAAGGACCTGAGCTGGCACACGGCCCATGTTGGGGGACTTGGGGGCTGGGGCTGTATCCAACTCTGCTGCCAGCACCTGGGAGTGCTTGCCAGGCCCCACCTGTGGGCGCCCCAGGCTTCTTCTGCCTGCTCACAGAGCAGAGCCTGGGAGGTGAGTGGCCGGCAGCCTCCTGGGCCGTCTTACAATGCACACGCAGACCCTCCCTCTCAGGTGCCATTGTTAGGGTGCCCAGCCCTCCAGTGGGCTCCATACTCACCCTTCTCCATTTCAGGGTGCTCCAGGCTATTTTTGCTCCTCTCTCTCTCTCGTGACCTTTAGTTAGCTTGTTTAGATTCAGGGGAAGGCATTCTGCTGCTTTTATAAGGGTTACATTTGATTTGTGACTTTTATTGGGGGGATGTCCAACTTTGCCACCAAGACACATTTCTCTTTGCATCTGTTCATGTCCACTTTGGGACCCAGAAGATATCCCTAGTTTTCCTTGCCTTGGACTCACGTTGCTTGTTCCACTGATGCTGCATCTGTCCCTGCCCTGATGGGCCTTCTCTTCCTGGAGCCAGACCACTGATCTCTGCCTCTTCAACATGCTGCTTCTCTGGGCCCTTGGCATGAAGAACTTCCTGTGCTGGACTAGATCACAGCCTTTGCTCTGGGAGGTGCAGACAGGAGCCCAGAAGCCTGCAGAGCCACAACCCCTGCACCCTTCTCTAAGGCTGCTGCCCATCAGACAGCCGGAGCCAAGACCCCCCAGTTGGTGGTCATGCACAGCAGTGTCCACCCTAAGCTGACTTCACATGGCTGCCAAGAAGCTTCTGGGGCCCTGTCCACGTTGCCTGGAGCTGGAGACTGTGAGAGGAGCAGATAGGCTTCCCAGGAGGGGAAAGGAGCCAGGACAGCAGCAGGGGTGCTGGGGGTGGGCAGGGTAGGGTGGGCTGTAGTGTCCTGAGGGCCAGGCAGGGCTAGAAAAACTTGGTGGTTGGTGTCTCAACCCTCAGGAGCCTCTGCAGGCCTGTGGGAAAGGACAGCCAGCCCTGCTCTAGAGGGCGCCATGCAGGACCCCCGGTGTGCAGTTGAGGCACGTGTCCATGGCTGTGGGCCCTAAGGGGGTCTGGCCAGTGGCACCACCTCACCCGTGCCTGTGGAGACAGACTTGGGCTTGAGGACCTGAGTTGCCAGCCCTGGGCGAGGGCCTTGCTCTGCAGGAGTGCCTGCCAAGGTCCTGGCTGCCCGTGGGGCAGGGAGGGAGGACATGCCACTCCAGCACACCCTCCAGGCCTCTGGACTGCACACTGAGTGCAGAACCTCTGCTTGCCTGGCAGACTGAGCTTCTTCTCCCACACTCAGTCTGTATTCCATGTTCCCAGTGGTCTGCATGAGTGAGAAAACTACAACAGTTCCTCAAGGTCCCATGTGAACCTCAGCTCCAGGGGTCTGCAGGACTGGTGTCTTGAAACAGGTGGTGTGGGAGAATCTGCGTCCTCTTACAGGGCAGCTGCCTCAAGGCCACGCTCTGGAACAGGTAGACAGCTGCCTCTCCGGGTGGGAAACAGCGTCCACTGGCCAGACACCTCTGCCGGATCCTGGGCTCAGTGTGCCCTGCTTCCTCAGGATGCCACTCCTTCCTAGCCCACGCCCTCACAGGGCTTACCCTGCAAGGCCAGGCTCTCACTGGTACTGTGATCAAGCTCCAGAGGAATGAGGTCCTGTGCCTGACAGTCGGGGGACCCAACGAATGAAGGAGGGCAGACACAGCCCTCCAGTTACCTGTGGGGCCTGACCCCTGTGTTCCTCTTCCTCTGAACAGCCAGGCAATCCTACCTGTTCCTTGATCTTCTGAGGTCACCTGGAGCCTGGGAGCCTCCCATGGCAATGTCCCTGTCCCTTGTATTTCTACTGCCACATCAAACCCTGCACTGTTGGCAGCTTTGACTGTGAGAGGTGTTTGCACATTTCTGTCTGACCAGCATCCTCCCACATCACTGAGCAGGTGTCTGCACCCTTCCACCTGACCAGACCAGAGAGTCTACCACACCTCACACAGCATCCTCCCACATCAGTGAGCAGGCATCTGCACCCTTCCACCTGACCAGACCAGAGTGCCTACCACACCTCACAAAGCATCCTCGCACATCACTGGACACAGGGCAACTAAAATGAAAACCTCGGTTTGGATTTTATTTCCAGTCTGTGCCCCCAATGGGACCTGAAGGCCACACAACCCTGGGGCTGCTTCCTGCAGGGCCCTCTCTGCCAGGTAGACAACCCAGCACATGGTCTCCCACTGGGGCCTGGGGACAGGTGCATCTACAGGGTGGACACAGGAGCCAGAGGGGAGGGCACTTCAAACAGCCATGTGGGGCACAGGGCCCTGCTCAGCATGTCTGGGCTTGGCTGCCGGGACTGCAGAACTCCTCCTGGGCCAGCCTCAGCCTCTATTGCACCCCAGGGGCTGGGCTTCCCAGCATCGAGTCCTCAGGGGGCTGAACAAAGGAGGTACAGGGAAAGGAAGGCTTACAATAGTTCTCCACAATGTGAAGCTTCAATGGGTCTTGCTTGCCCACGGGATCAGAGGTCCACTGGTCAGGACACTGGCCTGGAACCCACCACGGTCAGGGACACTCCCTCTCTCTAGAAATGGGTGAGGCCACCAGCATGGAGCCTTGTGCTATTGACCAGGCCAGTAGGAGCTCTCAGTCCTCTGATTTCAGCAGACCAGTCTCCTTCAGACCAAATGTGCAGGGTCCACTGCCCACAAGGACCAAAGCCAGCTTGTGCCCTGAGACTGCCCTTCCGGGGCTGGAGGCATCAGGCAGCATGTGCTCCAGGGAGCTGACCTGGAATTCCTGGCAGGGGTCCAGGAGAGAGCCTGCAGCTGCACTGAAGTCAGCCCCTCTCCACTCACCCCTCCCAGGGGTCTGGGTGTGCAGAGGAATGAGGCTCAGAAGGGAGAGGTTCTTCCCAGGTGCTGCTGGCCTCCGGAGTTGACCTCAGGGTCCAAGCCACAGCTTCTGTCCAGCTGGGCAGCTCATCTCTCTGGCAGCAGCACGAAAAAGACAGCCTTCAGGAAGCAGTCAAAACTGCAGAGTGAGGCCACCAACCAGTGTGCAGGGAGGCCAGGGTCCATGCTGACCACACACCTAAGGATGACAGTCTGTGAGGGAAGAGAGGACTGTCAGAACAAAGCCCAACCCCACAGGCCCAGAGCACATGAGTCACACATTCAGCCCCAGGCTGCCTGGGGAGGGGACAGGACTGGACTGCAGGCACCTGAGGATCTGAGCAGCAGAAGGGAGGGCTCAGGGTGGAGAAGGAGAGAGGTCACCTGCATCAGGGCTCCCAAATGTCCCCCTGCTTGCTGGCCATCCCAGAGGAGCCTCAAACAGCCATCCCACAGGGCCACAGAACAGCTTCAGACCCTTGCTTGGAGTGGGAGCAGAGGCTGGGCTTTCCAGAAGCTAAGGAATCCTGGACCTGAGGCCCTTCAGGAGGGATGGGTGCATGTCTACACCTTAGCCCCACTTCCTGGACTGGCCTCGGTGCTGCCCAGTGTACTCCCTGCTGGCCTCCTGGGCACCGGGGCCTGGCAGGGTCTGCAGGGAAGAGGTAGGAGGTCAGCAGCCTCAGGTCTCTGCTGGGAATACACCCTCCCCAAGCAGCCCAGTGTCCAGATGGGACCACAGGCCCAGCAGTGGGGGAACTGAGCCCCATCACCCACTCTGCAGGTGCAGCCCACCTTCATGCCCAGGCCCAGCAGCACCCACAGTGTGCCCAGGCCCAGGTGGCCAGTGGGGCATGGAGACAGCAGAGCGTCTGACTCTGACACCCACCCCTACGGCTGTGCAGCCCTCCTCCAGTGGGTGAGGCTGGACTCCGAGGAGGAGAGGGTGCTCTGGGCAGGACTGAGGGGGTCAAAGTCTGCTGGCCACCTTGTAGGGTTCTCAGGTCTTTAGCTGGGGCAGGGCACAATGGGGAGGGGCAGGAAACAAGCCAGTGCAGGATTCAGGCAGCAGGAGCCAGCTGGGTGCTGCCCCAGTGCTGTCCATTCTCCCTTGCCCTGCATCAGCTCCCTGGCTCCTGACACCCCAAGTCATGCCCACAGCCCTGCACCCAGGGGCTCATGCATCATCCATGCCTCCTCAGCCAGGCTTCCAGGGTCCTGTGCACTAACTCCCCCAGACAGTCCACCAGGGCATGCACCATGGTGGGCTGGGCCTGCCACACACAGTCCATGGCCAGTCCTGCAGCCACTGCATGCAGGGATACCACCTTGCCCACGTGATGACTGCAGAGAGAGTTGCTGGACAGGCACTGGCAGTGGGAGATGCCCAGGTGGTGCCCAGGAACCAGGTACCTCCTGCAGGTCCTCACCCCAGTGGCTCTTGGCCAGCTGACAGCCTGGTGGGTTCCTGCCACATCTCCCGTGGGTTAGTCCCACCCACCCTAGGGCAGACGAGGTGCCCAGCCCAAGGACAAAGGAGACTCCAGGGAGGCACCTCGGCACAGGGCCCAGCAGACCTGGGGCTGCACGAAGGGACAGCAAGATCTCCCTGGGCACACCTGTCCCTCTGCATCAGGACAGCCCCGTCATCCATTTATGAAGGAGCCAAGGCCCATGGAAAGAACCTTTCCCAGACAACTGACTGACTGAGTGGCAGAACGGAGCTGGGGCCACCTGGGGGGAGACAGACCACAGCCCCGGACAAGTGCTCCTAAGCCCCAGTCCAGCCGTTCTCCTGAGCACACCAAGTCAGTTCACAAATCAAAGAAGAGCCCTCTCGAGACACATGCACAGGCTGGGACGAGGCCCAGCCAGAGCAGCTGTCCCCAGGCTTCACCCCAGCACTGAGAGAAACACATAAACAGTGGAGGCCTCAGAACAGCCAGTGGAAGAAGCCAGATGCACAGCACGCTCACTGGGCAAGACCACATGTGCAGCATCCAGAACAGCACCTGCACCCAGAGCAGGTCAGTGGCTTGGTGGGGTGGACCAAGCAGGGGTCACCATATCAGTGTACCAAACACCATCAAACTGCCACTTCAGGTAGGTGAAGCTGCTCTACTTGTCTCAGCTCCTGAGCTCAGACTACGCACTGTGCAAAACCCTCCCCTGTCCAGTCACTCCCAAGCCTCAAGCCTGGCTGAGCTGGCCCCATATGCCAGCTGTCAAGAGGCCAGCATGCCCTTTTGACCCTGGCCCTCCACGGCTGATCTCCCACCCAAGGGCTCTGCTCAAGGACAGCAGGGCAACAGGGCCTCCTGACCATGCCCAGTCACAACCCCAGGCTGGACCTCCTGTGCCCACTGAGCCCTGGGCCTCCAGCAGACATCAGTGGAGGGTGAAGGGGAGGATTCCCATGGGGCCCAACAGGGGGACCCGAGGTCGTTCTCCAGAGGACTGCGCACTCCATGGGTGGCCACACTGGCACAGCTGAGCCACAGGCATCTGCAGGAGTGCTGCCCAGGGCTGAACACAACCATTAGAAGTGGGATACTGCCTCCTGTGCATCCACACAGTCCACAACTGTCCAACTCCAGACCACGCCTGTGTCACGTGACCCACCGGTCACTCCTTACCTACTTTTCCACCTGGAGTGCGGGGTATTCCTGTCCAACATGCCTCTCTCAGCAGGGTGCCCGGCATGGTGCCCAGGGTCCTGCCACCCTGGTGCAGGGCACTGATCACTATTTTCCATGGCTTAACAGTGTTCCGTGTCTGTCTGCCAACAAAGGAACCTCTTGGCCAGGATGAAGAAGGCCCCTGCCCATTTCCAGGTCTCTTGGGCCTCTGCCTAGAGCTGCCAGGTAGTATAGAAACTCCATGTTTAACCACAGGGACCTGCCAGGCTCTCTGCTATGAGGTCACATGCCTGGCCAGGTTCTGGTGCTCACACAGCCGCCATGCTTGCAGTTGTGGGACTAACCATCCTGGAACGCGGAGGTTCAGTCCATCTTCACCTAACAGCTGGTGGTGCTGGACAGCAGTTCGTCCTGCTGGCCTGTGTGTGTGTGAATGGGGTGGAGACCAGGACCTGGAGGGCTGAGCAAGTTCTGCCCAAGCCGCACCCCAGCCTGCTGGTGGCCATTTGGATGTTGTCCTTGGAGAAACAGATCCTGCACTGACCTTTATTTCATATGCATGCATATATGCACACAGGCACTAGGGACTGGGCCACCTCCACAGCCCTTGCCACTCAGCCTCACCCAGGCTGGCCGGGAACCTGTGGTCCTCCTGCTTCTGCCTCTGAGTGGCAGGAACAGAGTGGGAGGCATGCCCACCACACCCGGCTCCTCTGCCCAGCCTTCACGTGGGACGCCTGGTTAGTAAAGGTTTCTAAGAGTCCTTCCTGTACTTCTTCTGTGTCTTCTCATCTTTCTGAGGTAAAATATATTGCTCTTATAATCAGGAGAAATAAAACCACTGCTGAATTTTGATAAGAAGTGGAAATGAGCCTGATAGCACATTTAATTCCTATAGAGCACAGCATGTGGCTCAAACAACTCTTCAACATGCAATTCATTTCTAGAGTAAAATATCTGTTATATGAGGGGGATCTTTAGATAAGTTTTTATATTTTTTGAGATGTTCACATTTCTGTTAATTAAATGTCATCATAATTTGCACAGTTGACTTTTTAAAAATCAAAGCCACTCAAGTTCTATGATTGCAACAAGAGTTGAGCATTGTGTCTAGTGATGAAAATGTGTTCTTGATAAGCAAAATAGATTCTAGTTTTAGAAAATATGAAAATATAATAGCTTTTGTATAAAGGTTTTCTATTGCTATAGTGAAAGTCAAGGATTTTTTTCCTTGCTCTTATGGAGAAGTAAAAAGAATTGTCTCCAAGAGTAATTTTTTAAAATTATCATAGCAATAATTCACTTTTATTATTAGGGGGTAAATATGCCTTGTATAGGAAAACACATAAATTCTTCTTGGGAGTTCCCTTTATAACTTTAGCATTTTCTTTCACTTGAGAAAATTCCTATATTTCAGATTATTTCGTCTTGAGCTTTTTTGAGCTTTTGTGCAATATAATATTTTATTGATCTGTCTTTGTACATTTTCATTTCATAATGTCTGTCTCCCACCTACCTGTCTGAATCAGCTATAGCAAATTTTGAATTTGTTGGTTAAAAAGTAGTTTTATATGTTTCCTAACGGGTTTGTGTTAGTTTTGCATTTTCATGTTCTATTTTGCTAAATTACTCTGAAAGACAAGATTCCCTTTCGAATCACTTTTTGTCCTTTTATGTGATGAATTGATTTGCATGTTAAGTCATCTTTGCATCCACAGGTTAAAACCAAGTTGATCATGATGTACAATTGTAACATGTTGAACACAATTTGCTAATATTTTAAGTATTTTGCATCTAAATTCATCAGGAATATCAGTCTATAGTTCTTGATGTTTCCTTATCTGGTCGTGGTTTAAGTGTGATGCTGGATTCGTAGAATGAATGTGTTCCATTTGGAAGCATTCCATTTTCTATTTTGTGGAATTTGAGGGACATTGGCATTTGTTTTAAAACTGGTAGAATTCAGCTGAGAATGTATCAGATTCTGGGTTGCTTTTTGATTTATTGCTTCTATCACATTACTAATTATTGGTCTGCTTAGGCTTTCTATTTCCTCTTGATTCAATTTTGGGATGCTGTATGTCCAAAAACGTGTATCTTCCAAGTTTTTCAATTTATTGGAATCTGTTCTCAAACTAGTCTATAATCTTAATTTTTTAAAAAATCCTAAATTTTTGTAACATCTGCAGTGATCACCTTTCTCATCTCTAATTTTATTTGTGTCTTTTTACTTTGGTCTGGTTAAGGGCTTATCAGTCTTTGAAAAGATAAAGAACCAAAGGTCTCACTGATCCTTTGTATCATTTTGCTCAATTTCATTGATTTCAGCTCTGATCTTTAGTAATTTCCTTCCTTCTATTGGTTTTTGGAATTTGTTGGTTCTTGTTTTCAATGGCTTTGAGATGCATCACTAGGTTGGTGGGATCTTTCTGCCTTTCCTATGTAGGCCCTCAAAGCTATAAACTGTTATTAGAACTGCCTTCAGTGTCCCAGAGGTTATGGTATGTCACAGCACTGTTGTTTCTAAGAATTTCTATCCTGATTTCTATCACACATGCATCATTAAAGTGTATTGTTCAACCTCCATGCATTTGTTTATTTTCTTTAGGGGTTTTGGTGTTGAATTCTAATGTCACTTCACTATGATCTAATATCCAAGAAATTTAATCAATTTTTGTATTTACTAATAGAAAGATTAGTGTCATGACCTAAAATATGGCCTATTTTGGAGAATGTTCCATAAACTGTTGAAGGTATATTCCACTGTTGGATGAAATCTACAGATACTCTTTGAACACAAAATTATAAATCAAATGGACTGAGTTTGTCTAAATGACCTATTTTGGTAAGAGGTGCTAATCATCCAGTATTTTACTGGTGTCTGAGTCTTTAATTCAAGTTTGTTTTGTATAATTTGGGTGCAGCGAAGTTGGCATAAATATTTAATATATCTTGTTGAGTTGTTCCCTTTATGAAGTGACCTTTTTTCTCAGTTTTTGGATTTGAAGTCTGCTTTATTGGATATGAGTAGCTACTCTTGTTTTCAGTTTCCATTTTCATGATACATCAATTACCATCTTTCACACTCAGTCTACAGCAGTCCTTGCCTATAAGGTTTATTTCTTTGTGAAGTATTTTAAGTATTTTCTGTAGTGCTAGCTTAATAGTCATGAATTTTTCTGCTTACCTTAGAAGGCTTGGATTGTGAAGGATAACTTTGCTAGATATGGCAAACTTGTTGACAGTTTTCTTTCAGAACTTGGAACACATCATTCAAAACCCTCCTGGATTTTAGAGTTTGTGCTAAGAAATAGAAGTAATCCTGATTGGCTTGTCTCATGACCTGACAGTATTCTCTTGAGACTTTTACAATTCTATCCTTATTTTACAAGTTAGGCATTTTAATTACAATGTGTCATGGAGAATTTTTTTCTATTTGGGATTCTGAATGACTCCTGTATCTGGATGTTGATCTCATTCTCAAGGTTTAGAAATTTTCATTTTCCTGAAGAGGTTATTCATTCCATTAGCTTGCACCTTATAAGAGTCAATTCCAATTATTATAAATCCTACTTATGTAGATTCTTAAATTTAATCTTACTGTTGTCCCAGACTTCCCATATATTCTGATCAGTCACTTATTTTCTTTTAATACTGTCTGAATATTCAAGGCTGGCCACTTTGTCTTCCAGCTCCAAGATTGTCTTTAGCAAAGTCTACCCTATTAGACTTTTTTAACTGAATATTTTGAATTCCTGTTTAGTTCTTTTTAAACATTTATCTCTCTCTTGAATTTCTCATCCTGTGCTGACTTCCTTCATTTTTTTTTCTTGGATTTCTCTAATTTTTATTTCAAATACTTTATTTCATCCACTTCAGTATCTTGGAGTTAGTTGCTAGTGGATTATGAACTTTAGGGGAGGCTTCAGGTTACCTTGCTTCTATTATATTCCTGTGAGGGGTTTTATGCATCTGTTGGGATGGATTTCTCTTTCACTCTTATGTGTGGGCCTTTATAGGGCACTGCCTTCTCTTGCCAAAGTTTCCTAGAATGATCTAGACTGTGAACCCTTGTAGGTATGGTATCCAAGCCTTTGTTGCTTGTTTTTGCTGTAGACGTGGATGTCCAAGAGTGGGACCTGAGAGATGCCCTTCAGCCATTCCAACTTGAGGCCTGGTTGTTACTTTTGGGTTTTTGTCTTGCTCATTCTCTGTATTAAAGCATAGTTGAATTTGGAGTGTAGTTAATTTATGGAGCAAAGTCTGATGTCTTTGGGGTGGCTTTAGTTCAGCACAATCTCTACCCTGTGAACTTGGCTTCCCTTAGATCCTTAGCACTTCAAAGAAAATGGGGGTGGGGAGACAATACCAATAATGAAAGCAAATGATATACAGCATTAAAATACCTAGAGCTTACTACATCTACAACCCAAATTACTACAAAAATGGGAATGGGATCAGCAATTGCCAAAAGCAAAACCAATAGCCATTAATTATATCTGGCATTAAAGGAGGAAGATTTTTAATAAAAAATGAAAGAACTCTCCACTGAGAGTCAGAATGGTCCACAAGAATGGATGGCACTGCCTATGCCCTACTGTTGTATTTCTTTTTGGACTATGTACCAAGAGAAAGCAAGGGCTGGGTGGTGGTGACCACTTTCTTGTTGCTTGCTGAGCTGCTAGCTGGAGTGGCCAAAAATGAAGCAGGTTGAAATGGTCGTTCCCCTGCTCACTAGTTGGATGGAGTGAGAAGTACTGACAATAGAATTCTGTCTGGACAGACCAGATCAATGCACTCCCAGAGTAGGGCTCCCACAGTTCTATGAAGTGTGTCCCAGCATCTGGGACTTAGGTCTAATTGGGTCTTAGGTCTAGTTGGGTCTTAAGGGCTTTGTTGGGTAGTATCTTTACTGAAGAAATTAGGTCACCCATCCCTGGGGTTGGACAGATGCCAGTCTGTGTTGGGAGCGTGGGTCTTAGGAGCCTCCCAAGAATTCTACTCACAGGGAGGGGCTAAGCCTGGGAAGTCTGTATTCATGGGCAGCAGAGTGTGGGGATAGTTGGATCCCCTGAGCATATTTTTACCTACCCGATCAGTCTTCCAGCTGCCTTTAGCTCATCACACAAGCCACCAGATTCAAAGGGAAAGTGAGTTGCTCTCCCCTGTTTTTCTGACTCAAATATCCCAGGTACAATCTTCTCTGTGCCCATTTTGCTCACGTTCTACTAGGTCTGCCCAAGGCAAGCAGTAGGTGCTTGCTGGAACAGTGTGGCAGACTAAAGATGACTTCTGCTTCAGGTCTCCATTGGCCAATCAAAGTAAAAAGCACTTTTCAAATACCAGTTTGTCTTGTAGCTTCTGGATTAGCAAAGTCCAGGCTGCTTTTTGGATCTACAAGTTTTTCCACGCCAAATATATCCTGTGCCATCCTTCTGTAGCTGACCAATGCTGCAGCAGCCACCACAGTGGGCTTGGCTCCAGTGTATTTCCTTCTTTTTGCCCCATACATCCAAACTTCTGAGACTATCTAATACTGAATTTTGGCAAACTCTCTCTTTCACTTACCTCACTGAGAACACTGCTTAAATTCCAAGCCATGGAGAACTGGAAAAGCAGACTTCCTCTAATCCAGCATCTTGAATCTCTTAGGCTTCCAGTCTCATACAGGAGAGTCTGCACTGAAATCGTGAAGCAGACGGCACTGTTCCAGCCAGGGGTGGCACCTGCCCTCCCATTTGGATGGGCTGCTTGCAGGCAGGCAGGCTAGGGTAGAGCCAGGGTTCAGCTGTCCATGGCCTGGTGGAGCTGACTGTAGGGAATGGTTGGAAAGCCTGACCATTCCTGTGTTCCCTCTTGCCTAGTGCTCCTGACCATTGGAGGCTCTTCATTAAATCTGTTCCTGTGAACACCTGTGTTCTAGGAGCAGGTGGGAAGCAAGAAGACTGCGCTTCCTTTTTGTATCTTCAGGAACCCAGGCTTCTGCAGCATGAAGCCACTGCTCACCCAGCCTCTGTGTCTGCAGGGAACCTGGCTCTCTGGGCCACAGGCCTCAGGTGGCAACTCCACTGTTGGGTGTTCTTTTTTTTCTCCCCAGCCCAAGCTGGAATTCTGGCCCATCATGGGCTCAAGTAGGTTTTTGTCTACAAAACTGCAGCTCAGGGGGAAGGGACAGGCCACCCCTGTCCAAGTGGAAGGGCCAGTGCAGGAGGCTGCTAACCCCAAACTCATCCTGTTCTTAGAACTCTTCAGGGACATTATGCTCTTGTCCATGTTAATTTTTTTTTCTTTCAGGTCTTGAGTATGACCTCTTGGACCGTGACAAATGTTTTGACTCAGCATACGAGGGGGTCACTAAAACAGGCCTCATGTCTGGTCTTGGGCATGCTTAGTGCTGTTGGTTAAAACCAACCCCAGTATCCTGGTGAGATGGTCCAGAGAGCAGTGGAGAACTAGGTCTCCTGAGGTCTTGGGCTCTCATTTATTATGCTTCCCGTGAAAGGTGCTAAAGCTACCTTGCCCAGCAGGCCTCTCATCTGCTTTAAAAATAACTTCAGTGGATGGGATCATAAGTGACTGTTCCTACTGGTTTCTGTTGACCATCCTTGGAACCAGGCATTCCCATGTTCCCTGGACTTTTCCTGCAGAGTCCCTTCCCCACCCCCTTGTATTCTTCATTCTCAGGAAAGCTGATAAAACTTTTGTGTCCCCCCTCCACCAAAAAAAAGCTTGTCATTTTATTTTTCTAAAGTAAAAATGTGATTATTAAAATGAACTAGCTTAGAAAAGATTAAATTTTTAAACCTTTTTTTTTGGGGGGGGAGATTTCTCATCTTGTCTTCTCTTCCAGGGAGTAATTCTGTCAACTAAGCTTATTTCTGTATTGAAAGTAGAGAGTGAGGCAGGGATTACACCAGAGCCTGATCACCATCTGTAGAGAGGGGTTAGACCTTTCCTTTCTTACCCCATCCTTAAAGGGTTTAATCCTTCAGTAATGCCATCATAATGAAGCCTGGCTTCAGGGACAAGGGCTAAATTCCTATGGTCTACTGCACCCCAAGCAGCCTTATGACTACTTTGCAAATTACAGGCATTGAAAGGCCTATAGCTAACGACTTGATCACATTTCTGGCCCAGAGGCACCCAGCTGACCTACAGCCTCTGGTGCTGTGGTACAAATTATCTTGGCCCCTTAGCAAGGAGGGTCTCTGTTTGGGTAAGATGCCTCAGGTGCCTGGGACCAGATAGGGTGGTACACACACCAGAGGGGGCCAAGGCCTGTATTCTCCCAGCAGCCTCATGATGTGGAAGTGCGCCCTGTTCCCTGCCCCGAGTGTGCTCATCTCGCAAGGTCCCCCTGGGCTTCTGTCTTGGGTTCAGATGTTTCAAGTGGGACACAAGATTCCCCAGAGAACTTATCCTGGTCGTTACTTCTCTAGTCCCATTTGCTGTTGGCTTTTGCTCCTGTAGCCTCTGGATGCCACTGAGATTTTATGTTGCCTTGAGGAAATCGGAAATCGGAAGCTGTGGTGGCTGTTCCTGATGAGGGGTTTCTTAAGTCTCTAACATGAAACTTGACGTGCAGCTGGTTTTCCAAAAGAAATACCTGTTTCCCTTGAGGCAAACGTATGACTTTTCCCAGAGCCCATAGTCAGCCAGCAAAGATCCAGATGAAGTCCTAAAGATTGGTCTAGGTGGGCGTGGCTTATCAAATTGGCTTAGAATTTCTCCTTGGGGCAAAGTCTCCAGGAACTCCACCCTCCACAGACATAGGGTCTAAAGTGATATGGTGGCAACTCTGTTTTTTGACTGAGTATTTTATGCCACTGACCTTACTTCAGACTTAGTCTGCAGGAAAGGAAATGCATAATGAAAGAAAGAGAAATGACCACCACCCTCTTACAACCTACCCTGCTCAGGTCACTTTTTCCTTCAGAGCAGAGCAACAGCCTGCTCTGGAAGTGGTCCTTCTAGACCCAGGGACTAGTCTGTGGTTTTGAGTTGGGTCATCTGGACACTGGGGAGAATGGTAACATTCTCTAGGGTGACCCTGACTCTGGGGGTGTGGGAAAAGGTACTCTGCCCCAGCTGGGAATATTTCCAACTCCTTGGAGCATTCCAGTGATACTTCCATAATGTCAGATTGTGATAATGGGGGAGAGGGTGTCGGGGGGATCAAGACTTGAACAGGGAGAGAGAAGCAAGTGGGACCTCCTGCATTCACGTTTGGCACAGGAGCCTCTTGCAGTGGTGAGATGACCAGTTGACAGTGTAACCCCGAGTTTGGGCACCTGTGGATCTGGGCTTCTTAGCCTCAAACTACACAGTTGACGTGTGAGCCAGACTAGATTTGGTGGGCCATGCTAGGTCCTGGGGTCTCACCATCTCTGTGGCCTCAGTGCCCTCAATGCCATGCTCAATGATGGCACCAGAGATAGAAAAGTTGTGACTTTTGTTTTGAAACTTTTTTTCATAAGTGTTTACTTAGAAAATGTGACTTGATTGCTAAGTTTGATCTCCATTGATCCATACCGACTTATGAATGGAGGTAATTCTATGCTGGGGCAGATCCTGATGAACACATTTTTACCTCTCAAGTTGTCATTATGGTGTGGGCAAAAATGTGAGTAATGGTAAGGAGGCACACCAGAGAAGGTATAGAAATCTCACTTTGGGAATGAATGTGATCTTCACTCCTCATTATCATAGATGTACTAGTGGTAAAAATCTCCCCCAAGCCCATTTTAATAGCTTCCAGGATCAGAATTATTGGGTGCTTAACTTGGAGGCATATGTTGTCAAGAAGATGCCTCCAAAATTCCTTCTCTAGATAGTATTGAACTTGGCTCTCTGGAATGAGCAAGGTGGGCTTGGCCCCATGACCTTGGTGGCATTAACTATGTTGCCAAACTCTAGTTCTAACAGATTTTGGTGCTTCTAGCAGAGTCCAAAGGAATTTGACTGAGTTAGTCAGTCTGACCCTAGATGGGAATCGCCAATCATTTAGTTGGATGAATTGGTTCAAGGGTCAAGAGAATCTTGGCCAGTTGGAAAGGCTGAGCCACAGGTCTCAGATGAGAGTGTGATAAACTTACAAAGACATACTTATGGTAGGAGAGCCTTTGGATGAAGGTTGCCTCTGTAGCTGCCATTGCAGGCAGCCTGGCATCCAGGGCTGCTCCAAGGATTCCACCATGCTGGAGAAGAACCCCTTCAGAACTAGAGCTCGGGCAAACAACTCTTGCTCTTGAGGTTCTTCCACAATGAAATAATGGTATTCCACTTCTTTCCCTGGTCCTCCTTGGGCAATTGGCACAAAGGAAAAATAGTGAAAGTCCTGAACATCCCAGTCATGGCCATAGAGACTGACTCGGGCTCAGAGTGCTCAGCTGTACACATCCCTGCCAGGATGCATGTCAATACGTCAGACTATTATCCTTGGTTGTGAGTATCTGGGCAGGGCCAGGGGCGGGCGGGGGCATGGTGGCAAGACGTTGCCTCCTTCTCTGAGCTCCAGTTCCCAGTGACAGCAGGTTCTTGAACTTTCAACCTAGTTCCACTTGGTATCTTAAAATCTTCTTGTGGTACCACTACTATTTCCCCCTGATAAACACTTATGCTTCCCAGAATTTTCAGGGTGAACCAGGACTCCTTCCCAGCTGTTTCATGCAGAAATGGAAGCCCCCTGGGCTCACCGAGTCCCTGAATATAAAGGAGCATAGAACAGGGCTTGAGTTAACAGGGATTTGGTAAAATGTTATTTGACTCTGGAATGGCTCCTGGATGCCAAGAGAACCGAGTTCTCAGAGTCCCAACTTGGTTTTACTGGGAGGATCAGTCTTTCCATGGGAAATGAACTCTGACATTCATTGGGGAAAAAGCCCCCCACTCTAGGAAGCAGTAAATCCTAGCAACTCTGTCCATGACAGTTGGGCAGCCATTAAAGTCGGATTTTTTTTTTAATTGCTGATCACCCAAGAGTGCAAAGAGTCGCACGACCTCCACTTCCCTTGGAGAACACATCTCTTGTGGAGCCCTGGGCCTCCTCTTAGACCAAGGGAGGTTACCCAGTTTTGAAAACTCCTCTTCAGACCTATTCTTAAAGTCATGAGAAAAACGAGGTTGGTATGTGGAAATCATGATGGGATGATTTTTATGTCAAATGTGTCTAAATCTATAGATCTTTTAGGAAAGATCTAGAGTTAGATATCATCCAATATTTTAAATGGGAAAAATAATGTACTTTCAGGCAAACCAAAAACCCCAATAGATGTTCCTTGTGTATCCCTGAAACCCTTAAACCCCATGATGATCTACCAAGAAATTTGAAAGGGCATTTCAGTTTCCTTAATGAACACTTAATGATTATTGTGCTACGTCAGGGTCACGTTTAATAACATCCAGAAAGATAGAAGCAGGGGTTATGAGGGAAACTGTCTCACAAAGTTTTGGACACAGGGCTTGTTTAATTTGATCAATTCCAGCTCTGTGACTGTAGAACATGCTTAGCTATCGGGCTATATACATGGAAAACAAATCTTATTCGCCCTTTGATCAATTTGCCCCAAAAGCATTGTATTCCACCTTTTCTGCCAGTGTTTAAAGGCATGCACAGAGTCATGGAGCAAGTCCTATTTCACCACTTACAAGGTGAGATAGGATTGCCAAATACATTAATCTTGCATATCCCCTAAGAAGTTCGCGGCATGAAGTATCAGTGTTATCTACACTACTGGAATTACAATTGTTAACATTTTTAGATCTAATCAGCTTAGAGTGCCAGTTTCAGAAAGGCCAACATTAATGAAACTAATCCTTAAAATTTTGTTCCTCTAGAGTTCCTCCTGGTACTGAAATCTATATTAGTCAAGGTTCTACAGAGAAGATTGGCAGGAGATACACAAAAATACACATATATTTATATATGTAAAATATATAAATATATATAAATGAGAATTTTTTAAAGAATTTATTCATTTGTGCGCAGGGAATGAGAAGTCCCACCATGGGCTATCTGAAAGCTGGACACATTGGAATGCTAACAGTAGCTTTGTCCAAGTCTGAAAGTCTTCAACCTGCAGCAGGCAGGGGCACTTGGGTAGGTACTGGAGTCCAAAGGCTAGAGATCCCGGAGTTTTGATGTTCAAGAACAGGATTAAGAGCACATCCCACCCCAAGAAAGACCATCTTGTTTCTGCTCTGTCCAGGACCCCAACCAGTGGAATGGGCCCCTCCAGGTTGGGGCAGATCTGCCCTGCTTAGTTGATTCAGTCTCTTCTGGAAGCATCTTCACAGACATATCCAAAAATACACAAAAAAAAAATCAATTCTTTAGCTGTCTCTTAATGCAAGTAAATACCTAAAAGTGAGTATAGATGTATAGTTTGTTACATTTGATTTAACATGTCCCCCAAAGGTCATGCATTCCAGGCTTTGTTGACAGCCTGTGGCAACCTCTAAGAGGTGGGGTCTAGTGGAAGGATGTGAGGTCACTAGGAGCATGTCCTAGAAAGGTTTGTTAGGATCCCGGCCCATCCTTTCTCTTCCTGAATGAAGTGAGGACTTTGCTCCTTCACATGCAACCTGTCCTGATGTCCCTCCCCACAGGCCCAAAGCAATAGGGGTAAGTGACCGTGAACCTTCACAAACACAAGCCCAAATCTTCCTTTCTTTATAAATGGTTTGTCTCTGGTATTTTGCCACAGAAATAGAAAACTGAACAGAGAACCTGGTCCCAGGATGGGGTCACTGCTGGGACTACATCTGATCTGATTTAGAAGCCTTTGGAATGGGTTTGTGGGAGGAATTTGAAAAAGTCTAGAGATATGGGGCTAGAGTAGCATAGAGTTGTATAAACAGAGCATAGTGGATGATTCTGGTGGGATCTCGGAAGACCAGAATCCTGACGGGCACACAGACGGTGGAGGCTGTGTTGGTGAGGCTCCCATGGAAATGAGAACTGTTGAATTGGACCAGCAGCTGTTCATGTTGTATTTTGGCAAAGAACTTGTCTACATTCTGTCCCTCCAAAGGCTTTTAAGAGGCTAAGTTTAAAGGTGAAAGATGAACTAATCTGGAGAAAATTTCAAGTCAACATAGCATTTAGGTAGCATGGCTATAGTTGTCTGCTTCTAGTTAGATTTCAGTGAGAACCGGGAGCAAAAAATAGTGGTAAGATTTGAAAACTTGTTTAGCAACAAAACCCTCAGTGACTGAAATTTTAAAAACACTCACCTTCAAAAGAGATGATGGTCATTAACAATAAGCCAAAAGACAGGGGTATAGCTCAGTAGGGGAGCAACTCCCTAGCCCATGAGATCCTGATTTCCCACTCTTCCAGGAAAGTAGGAAAAAGATACATCGAGGACATCTTGGCAATGGGCAAAATTCAAAGCCTCATGGGCCTGGCATGCGCTACCTGCACAGGACCACCTAGAAAATCTATCTCCCCAGGATTCATTTCCCTGTGTTGAGTCATTCAGGCACTCTGGGCACTGTAGCCAAGGTCTGAGTGGTCCCCATGGTGTAGTTCACCTTGGCCTCGCTCACATGATGCTCCTTTTGAAAGGTATGTTGAATGTGAGAATTGTGGGGTTGATTTTTAAAGCAAATCTAGGGAGGCTAAAAAATGGCTTGTTGTCAGAAACCTGTAAAGAAGCCCTGGAGAGAGCAGGTTATGAAGCTATAAGAGTGAAGTCAAAGTTAAAATGGAGACCTCGAAGTTAGAGATGCCGGGAACGTGGGATGGCTGCTGAAGGAAGCTCCAGGTAGTGAGCAGAGCCAGCCCAAGAACGGCTACATGGATCATCCAGCCCGGCTGTAGTGGCCTGGTCATCCACACGCTTTGATGCTTGCATCCTGCTACAGGCATCCCAGATACTAACGGGAAGCTATAAGATCTGATGTTGCTCTGCTGGGTATTGGTCTTCCTTTGGTCTGATCCTTCTTATCTTCCTATAGTTGCCTTTTGAAATGGGAATGTTTACCCTGTGCTTCTTATATCTTAGAAAAAAGAAACCCATTTCTTGGTTTTGTTTAAACGGAGGCTCATGGCTCATGTTTGCCTTGAGTTGCAGAGATGACTTTGAACTTGCAGTTCCAGCATTTCTTGAAGTCCCACTTTGGGGGACTACCGAAGATGACTGGATGCACATTCCTTATAAGATGTATGTGAGCCTTCATGGGCCAGTGATGGAATGCTATGGTGTGCATCTGAAATGTCCCCAGAGACCATGCGCCAAAGCTTGGTGGCCAACCTGAGGTGGAGGTGGTGGAACCTCCAGGAGGCCTAATGAAAGTCACCTTGTGGAGGGCAGGGCTTGCTCTGAAAGAAGAGGCCGAGTCCCTGGCCACTTCTCAGTCCTAGGCCTGATGGGTGAGCAGCTTAACTGTGCCACACCACAGGCCCAAGTGACCACAAACTGCAGCCTCCAAAACCATTAGCTAAAATCCTTCTTCCTCTTACATTGATGATCTTGGGCATTTTTTCACAGTGACAGAAAGCTCACACAGTAGCCAAAAGTGTCCTAGACAGCAGACTGAGTTGACTCATACTCAACAATAAGGGCACCATGATCAGAGATTCCAGTCAGCACTCACAGTGCTAACCTACTTGGAAGTACAGTCTTGGTCAGAGGCAGGGTGATGTCTCTGGTCACTGCAGCTGTTTAAGTTGTGAAGGGAAATGAGCGAGCATGTGGCAGGAACAGGTGGAGCAACTGATGGCCAAAGTTCAATAGTGTCTGAAATGAAAGAATGGTAGACAGTCTTGTGACCTGGAAGTGGATGATCATGACTCACCATCCAAAGTCCTGGTGGGGAATGGGCTGAAAAACTCCAGGGGTGTTTGTTCTGGCTTGGTTTGCAGTCATGTGGCTTGGAGAATTTTCATGCCCTTGCAGGGATAATAACAATGAGGGGTGACATTGCATTCAAACCTGCAGTCAAGCAGTACAAAGTTTAAGGACTTGGCAGTTTGTCCTCTGCCCTCAATTAACTCTGAGTGCCAAGTTGAAATTCCTCATGGGCCATTTCTTGACTTTTGCTAATGATAGTGGGTTTTGGTGACCATGAACTTAACAAATGGTAGCCTTTGAAATTCTGTGCTAGAAGAAATTAGTGTGGGAGTGGTGAAACTTTACAGAAGGTTAGGGGCATAGAGTTCACTTGAAATTGTTGGCTCCTGGATTCTATTTGAAGGAGACAGAAGGAAAAGAGAAGTAAGGACCTTAGAAGATGGTTTTGAGGTCATGGTCATCCCTACATGGATGTTATGGTACACACTCTACTGGGACATTTCCAAGACCATAGAAGCAAATTCCCTGGTATTGGGGTCTTGCTGGGAATAGTCTTGACTTCAGTGAAGAAGTTAGCCCCCTCTGCTGAACCTAGGGAAGTGTCCCTTAACCTGGGGGGCTAAGGGAATCAAACCAGTGAATCAGAGCAGGCTTTGCATAAACAGTGTTCCTTGGCTCTGCTCAGTAACCTTCCCAGAAGGGATTATTGGAATCTGTGGGGTCAAGGTGCCTTTGCAAAAGGAAACTAATGTTTAACCCTCACCTGAGGATAAGACCTTCCCTGAACCAACTCCTAAAAAGGATAAGTTTTTCTTGAAAGAAGAATTTGCTTGTTTAACACATGGAATTCTCTCTCCCTGGATCTGACTAATACTTCTGTGTACCAAAGCTTTTACACTCTGGTCAAGTGGAAAGAAGGAACTTGGATTCCCAGTTACTCCCTGATGATGAACAGGACACCACTGCATGAAGTCTACTCCCTAAAAGATGACCCCTTTGTCACAGGAGCTGGCTGCTCCTCAACAGTCAACATGCTACCTGCATTGAATCCTCAAGTCAAAAATCCTCTCTCCATCGGGATCCTTACTGGAAATAGAGTCCATCTTGGGTGAGTGCTACCAGTGTGGGCAGGGTTGAGACAACCAAGAAGAGAGATTGGTGTCTCTCTGAAGTCTTGGGACTTTGTTCCCACTGCCACCCCTCCTAGAACAGAAAGGGCAGGGACATAAGCAGTGCTCTTGGGACCAGCTGAGCTTGAGGCATGGAAGCCAAACCCACAAAGGAATGCAGTCACTGGGAAGAAAGTAACTAACTACCCCAACCTCTCGGCTCTTGTCTTTCATGCTGCTGGCATCCTTGTCGACAGCATCCCCTGGCTTTCAAGCCCTGTCTTCCAGGTGAGTACCAACAGGTAGTTCTCCTGGAGCACAGGACAGGGTATACAGCATGATAGATCTCTGGAGTCAAGCCAAATAATCACACCCACCTGGAGAGGGCCTGCTCTTGGCCTGTTCTTGGTTCATCCTCCAGCATGAGGACTGACCATTTATGGTCCCTGAAATCCTATGTGGTCCTTTGTTCCACTAGAGTCCTCTGCAGTAGAATGGCATCTGTACACTTAGCACCTCTTCCGTGGTAGTGCAGGCCCCCTGCCTGACTGGTTAAAAGACTCTCCATGCTTCTACCTGTAGAGATGCCCTTTCTGATCTTGGCATCATTGTTATCCCCATCGGTGTTTCTGCTTCTCCAAGAGTTGCCATTAATGTGCCACCTCTTCTACTACCACCAATTCCACACCTCCTGCCCCTGCTATGTTGAAGGTCCCTCACCAGCAGTATAAATTAAGCCAACTGCATAGTCATTTTGGCTACCACTAAGTCATGGTTGAAAAGGGCGATGAAGGTGTAGGGACCTGGACTCTCATGTTAGAAGTACCTTCTTCATTAACTGGTTGGTATTATCTAGCATCTTGGAAAGGTTCTCAGTCTCTAGCATGTCCTGCGTGGGCACTGGCACATTTTTATGGGCACTGGCTCCTGAGGAACTTCTAATCCTAAGGTCAAATCCTTACTGTGAAAGGATGAACCTCGCCTCGTGTGGGTTGCACAGGTGAGGAACCAAGAGTACCTGAATCCATACCTGCAGGATGCAGAGGTATACACACTCCAGCTCCCTTGCACCCATGAAGCCAACTGGAGCCCATCTACACCATCTTCAGAGCTCCACTGGAGTGAAGCAGTTGCCTCTGGACTTGGCTTGCTATTATGCCTCTCTTCTGCCTTCTCGCCTCCCACTTCCTTGAGTGGAATGATCCCTACTGGTGGATCCCATGGGCGCTTGGTGGTCACTTCTGGATCCCAGAGCAGATGCCATGGGACACACTGAAGTTGCCTTTTTACCTTGTTTCTTGGCAATAAATAAACCTCAGATTTGTACAAATCAAGTAGATAAAGCTGAAGTTCAGTTTCCTACAGTAAGCCAGCACTTGGTGTGTGAAGTGGAAGTGGAGATGGCGTTTGAACCTAGATCTAGATAGAGTCTGGTGCTGTCTGAGAGAATAGTTTGCTCTCAGGGAGATGAAACATGGAAGTGAAGATGGAATAAATAACCATGCATTGCAGTGAGCAACCCTTCTAGGTGCTAATTCCAAATGGTCCCAGACTGCATCCAGCCCAGACCAAGGTCATTCCTCATTGGGGAGCAGGAACCTATAAAAACAGATGCACCAAGTGAGACTGCCTGCTCATAGGAAGGAGGCCTATAAAGATGCTTCACATCACCATGACTTTGGACACATATTCACTTCATAAACACTCTTTAAGTATGGGACTTGGGAACTTTGCATTTTCTACATGTAATAAACATGTAATAAAAACACTTTGAAACCAAAAAAATAAATACCCTGGGATTCCTGCCCAGGACCCAACCACAATATATTTGCTGAGCTTAAAATGACCCTGAGCTCATGGAGCCATTTGAGTGGCAGAGGGAATAAGACCTAATCTGCCACCTCAGGCCACTGACACATGCTTTGGGATCGCTTTTTCCCTCTTTCCAAGCTGGCTCACTTAAAGGACATACAGAAAGGAATTTTTCTGCCTTACATAGATAATTTGGCCTCTCCATTCACCCAGCAAAGCCCCTGGCTTCCTGCATCTCTTCCCCCACAGAGACTGTGGGTGCTGCCATGTCTTCTGACTCACCCTCCTCCCAGTTACCCAGACGACCAGCTTGGTTCTCGGCTGCTGCATCTGTTGGTGAGGCCATAAATCAGAGGCAGCCCCAGACAGGGTCAGGCCTGGTCAGCTTGCTGATGGAATTAGAGTAATGAATGGGGAGTGGGGTATTTATATTAGTTTTGACTCTGGACCTGAAGGAAGAAGGCTGGCATTTAACTTCTTGATAAACTCGGCACCAACACATCCTGGGTCAGCAATTATGGTTTAAAGATCCCTTAGGATGGGGCCAAGGTGGAACCTCCCTGGGGAGCTGGGCCACCTGAGGAGCCCTGCCATCACGTGAGAAGTGGGCAAGACATGAACTGGGAGAGGGTGAGCTGCAGGCGGTGTAAGGTGATTGTGGTGCTGATTGAGATCCACTCCCTCATATGACTATGCATATGTTGAGCAATTTGGCTGAACCTGATAAAGGGAGAATGAGATGCAGAGAGGGGAGATCTGGATAATGACCCAGGTCTAAGGACATCTGAGCAAACCCCAGTGGGATGCTCTAGAGCAAAGAGCACATTTGAGCAATGCCACATTAGGTACAAATGAGCCAGGCCCTGGGGTCTTTCCTGTGCTCAACCCCTGGCTGGGGTGTCCTCAGAAGCCCATGGTACATTGCCCCTGCTGTGATGGATCCCAGAGGTGCTGCAGACAGGTGCAGTCATACAACTGAACGACAAGTTTCTCTTTGGATAAAAGACCGGGTAGCTCAGTCTGTACCACATGGATGTTTTCCTCCCTGCTCCAGAATCCAAGTTCCCTGGAGAGGCTGTGAGGTGTCCATTTAACCTAAATGTCACTCTTGGGAATCTTCTCGGTCTGTGGACTTAGCAGTCAGCCCATTTTTGATACTCAAGGCAGTTGGAGTAAGAGAAGGACCTGAATTGCCTGTTCAGCAAATGGTGGGAGGGTCTGAAGCTCTGGGTTCAGCAGTCTTCATGTCTCCAGGCATCTACACTTGAGGAAGACCCAAGGCCATGGGTGCAAGTGGTTACTTGGGAGGTGATTCCAGAAAGCACAAGGATGGAAAGGGAAGAAGCCACTGCGGGTTTGATTAAGGTTGCCTCCAGGAGTGTCCTAGCCCCAGGGCTTTCCAGAGGGTTCTGAGCACTGGCTCATCCACAGGCAAAGTGACAGAGAAACTCAAATGCTAGAAACAGGCAACTGGAGTGACTGCAGGGAAGGGCTAAGTGATAGGGGGCCAGGAGGTCAACAGAATAGCAGATATTTTTAAATGGTCACCAGGTCCTGTTTTTCAAACTGCATGAAGAGAATGTACATCCCTTCCTACTTAGAACTGGACTCATCTTTGCCTTCTTTGATTGATAAAATATGGCAGAAATGAGTCTTCCAAGGCTGGTTCATAAGGGTGTCAAGATGGAGCTCTATCGACTCTTTAGGGATGCTGGCTCTTGGAACAATGCCATGTTGTGAGGAAGCCCAAGCTTCCCTGTGGAGACGCTATCTGCAATGACTCACCAGTCAAGTGAGTGGAGCTAACAAGTCCATGTCAAGAATGCTGTGCCATCACCCGACTGACAGGATGAGCTGTCTCTTACTTCCCTGATCCCTTCACGTGTGCGGATCCACAGACAAACGGATTGCTGTTGATTTAAGGCACTGTTTAGACAATGGATGATACAAAGAGCATCCCAGCTCTAAAACCCCAATATAAGGTGGGGGGATATAACATGTCCTTTTTGGATAAAGTTTCAGGGAGGTGAAGTTATATTCCTGAGATCACAAATCAAGTAAGAGAATAATCCTCAAAGTTGGATCTGTCTGACTTTTAAACCACACTTTCTAGGCCACCGACTATTGAGTCTTCAGGATGTTCTTCCTCAAACTTCAGGGAAGTCATTTAATCCCATATTCACACAGAAAGTAGTTAGGGATCCATGCTGGGGAGTACTAACCACCTACAAGACATGAATGACCCCACGTTGCTGGGGGAGGTGTTACCTATTATATTTGTTCAGCAACCAAGTCGCAGATACAGGGTTGCAGAGAGAAGCATATGTGCTTCCTAAAAGTTATGAGTCAGGGGCACTTCTCAGATCAGCCCAAGATGGGCAGGGATGACTTCACTTCTGAGCCTTTTCCTCCACTGTAAAATGGGAATAAAGAGCTGAGGAAGTGCATACTGGAAATCCTGTGGATTCTCAGCCTAGCCTTTCACCTTCAGTCAGGCCAAAGCTGTCCCCAACACCAAATGTCAGACCTGCAGATGACATACAGCTTCCCTCACCTGGACAACAAGCTTTCTCAGCTCTAGTGCTTCCAAGAATAGCATACAAGGGGACTCTTGTGCAGCTCAGACCCCAGAGCAGGTCCCCTTTACCCTGCACAATGAAGGGCACCTTGCTATGTTCCAGAGGGCTAGCCTTTCCTACTGATGCATAACTGAGTACTCCTTCATGTTTCATGGTCCCATCTATAAAGTTTGTTGCTGAAACAAAAGAGTCCTCTGGCTGAAACTGCCACTGGTAATCTGGTCTCCATGCTGAGAAGTTATGTACACAGACAGAGAAAATTATGAAGAATGAAATGAGACATTCCCAGGGGAACCAGGTAATGACTGGCAAGAAGCTGATGGTGTCCACTCCAGACACTCTGGTACCTTTTGGAGAGATGCTGATGTACTCACTGGGTCACTGGGAAGAGAGACCCTGACCCATCCTGAGATCCACGGGAAGGTAGAGATACACAAGACAAGAATCCAGCACTGACCATTGTCAACCGGTGCAGGTTTGGAGTCCAATCCTAGCTCTGCCCCTTGGCTATGAACCTGGTCTGATCAGAAAAATGGAAACTAACTTCAGCATGGAGAACATGTGACACCCTGTGGGACTGTGCCCAGTGCTTGGAGCACCAAGCACACGGACGCTCTGGACTCATTATGTTGTCAAGTCTGCAACATCTCTCTGCAGTCACTAGTTTCAATAGAGGATGTCATCGAAGCATTGCCACAGGTTGGATCTTCTCAGAAGACAGGCATGAAGGTAGGGGTTATGAGGGGTTCCTTGGGCTCAACCCCCATGAAGGTAGAGGAAGCAGGATGTGGGCAGAGATGAGGAGTGGAGTCACAGCACAGGCCCAGCAACAGACCCCATGGGGAGCTCTGAGTCTTGCATGGCCCTTCAGAGGCATTGAGGTGTCCTGCCCAGCCCCTCATAACTACACAGGCATGTCATCAGTTGGAAACCATGCAAGAAGATGAGTGACCTTGGGCAAGGCTGGCCCCATGGATGGAGTCTGAGAAGGACTGATGGCCCTAGCTGGCAGTTGTAGGGAAGTCTGGGTGCAGCATAGGCTACCCAGGGAGCTGGGGGCAGGGATTCCTGGAGGAGGTGGTGTCCCAGCTGAGTAGGCAAGGTGCAAGTGAGAGGGAGGAGCTCCAGACAAACCTCAGAGTTGAGGAGTGGGGAGAAGCAGAAGTGGAAGCTGGGCCCATTTCCACCTGCAGGCTCACTTCTTTTCTTCACTTGGGTTTCGTGGCAATCTTTCTGAGAAGGTGGCATTGAGCTGAGGGCCCTTGTCCATCCCTTACCTTGCCTTTTCTTCCTGGTTTTCTCCACTACCTGACACCACATCACAAACCTGATGAGAAAGTCCTTCTTCTCTGAGCAAAGGAAACTTGGAGGGGGCGGAGACTGACCTCTTGCTGAACATCCCCAGTACCCTGAGCAAGACGAGACTTGGACACATCCAGCGACTGTCCCATGACCCAGGTCTTCGAGAGGTGGAGAGAAGGGCCAGGTGCTACAGTGGAAGATGTCATTGAGTGCTAGGGTGTTCCCAGGTCTTGGAGGGATGGAGTTTGGAGAATGTCGGGTTTCTCTGCACCAGGGGTGGGAATTTTGATCCAGTTCTTGCCTAATTGGAAAGGACACCTGGATTTTCACAAAGGACTAGAGCAGAGTTCTGACACAACCTCAGATGGACAATCAGAATGGGAGAGAATAGTGCTCCATGGCCTTGTTCCCAAAGCCTTCAGGAGACAGACCTGTGCCACTGATAAAAAGGTGTATCTGCCCACGTCCTGGCCAGATGATCCCCTAAGCCATCCCACATGGGCAGCTCTCCTGCCTGCCCAGAGAAGGCCCCTCCTGAAGTCTCTCATCAACTTGCCTTGAAGTCGTACCTTCCCAAGCAGGATACTTTTATTGCAAACTCCCCAACTGATTGTTCTCAGGACCAAACCTTTGATGGTTTTATTGTCCCTAAATTCACACCAGGCTCCAATAACTTCAGAGCAGGTAGAGAATGCAGAGAAGGGAGGGTCTGGGAAGGGAGCAGCCCAGGATCAAGGCAGGAGATTGCCACTTCTAAATCTGCCTGGCCAGACTCCCTCTGAAGACTTGCATGAGTTGGGGTGGTCCCATCATCTTTGGCCAAGAAGGCCCAAGTTAAGTGGATCAAGGTGGCGGCCACCTCTGGGAGCTCCTGAGCACACCTGCTCCCCCTGGGTGTGGAGTGGTGGATCCATACAGCTCGCTGCTTCTCTGCCTACCAGCCAATCTGGGACCGAGTGGCCTTCAAGACATTTAGGGGGTTTCATTCTAGATTCTGAATTTCCCAGCTCCGTCTGGGACCAACTTCTCCAACTTATTGGCTCCATGTCTGCATTTGGAAGTCCCTAGACTGGGTACAATGAAGTCCATTCATCTCCTGCCCTGTCTTCTTTCCCTAACATCTTGCTTCCTTGGAATGACCTCTCAACTCTAGGAGACCATAAGACAGGAACTGGCCTGAGCAACGGGGCTTTATCCTATTGAGATCTGAGGTGACCTGAATATTTCTTGCACCAAAACTCATGTTGCAGACCTGACACCAAGATTATAGTAGAACATGGAGGCTTTGGGCAACTGGACCATGAGGGTGCAGTGTCTTCATCCCTCATGAAGGGACTACTACGCTTATAAAAGAGGCCCCAGAGAACTGTCTTGCCCCTTCCACGTGGAAACCAGAAAGGTGTCTGTGAACCAGGAAACAGGCCCTGACCAGACACTGAATCTGCTGGTACCTTGATCTTGAAATTCAAAGAACTGAGAAACTTGTTTATAAGCCACCCCTAATCTATGGTCTCTTGTTAGAGTAGCTCAAACAGACTAAGATAGGGACAACTTGATGGATCTAAGGATGGATATCCAGGTAAAGAGGAAGCTGTGGGATACTTAACCATCTTTTGTTAATCAGATGAGGGGCAGGGCCTCTGGGTGTGAATGTCTAAGTACTTCTGGATTGTGTGTGATTCTTGCATGCTACAATGGCCAGAGAAAGACTGCAGGTTGAGACTTTGAGGTGGGAGGCCATCAACATGATGCTCATGTGGATAAGAAATGCCTGCTGAAGTTGCAGATGAACTCCAGAGTGGGCTGGGAGGCTGGGGAAATGTGCACTGGATTCTAGCCACACACACCAGATTGCCTGAGTTGGCCAGTACATGCTGAGGCACCTACTGTGTGTCAGGACCTCTCCTAGGCCAATTGTAAGAAAGCACTCAGTCAGGAAGAACAAAGCCCATTGAGATCCATGTTCAATCTCTAGAAAGGACAGAAGAAAGGATGTGGACAGGTTCAGAGTGTTTGAGTTTACTGGATGGGCTGATGGACAGGATGTGGAAAGAGGGAGACTTCAGAAGGTGGGCATGTCTGATCTCTGATGTTGGGCTGCCAAGAAAACAAATGCAGAGATGGAGTAAAAAGGGACAGTGGTTTATTAAAGGCAACTCCCAGGGATAAATTGGAGCCAACTCTCAATTGTGAGTGCTACTCCATATCATGTAATCGGGTGTTGTGAGTTTACATCACAGAAATTGGCAGATGCTACAATTGGAGAAGGTGGTTAAACATTTGCCTGCACACTGCCCATGTCTGCTAAAGATGGAGGAAGCGAACCTAACATTATCGGTTAACTGGGAGTGGAGACAAGAGTGCTTCTCTAAGGAAGAATCCTGCACTGGGGGCATAAATGGCCAGGCCAGAGCACTGCCATGCTCAGCCCCTGACTTAGGGCTGCCTGGAAGAGCAGATATTTGGCCCAAAAGCCAAGATTGATCCTAGAAACTCGGCTAACAGCATTACTGCAGCGAAGTAGAAAGATGATACTGATATTTTTTAATTGACCAAAACATGTTTTGAAACATGTACATTGAGGACTGGCCCAAGCTAAGAGTTGATTTTACTTTCTTATTACAGAAAACAAGTATGCAGGGAAATGCATGAGCAACTTTCAAGAGTACTTTGTGATTTCCATGTTACACACTAGACCTCTTGAACTTGATCTTCATATCAGACATTTTGTATTCCTTGATCATCTCTCCAACCACCACTGACCTGGTAACTACCATGGTACCCTGCTTCTGAGTTCAACCTTTTTTAGTTCTACATATCTGTGAGCTCTCTTGGGTCTGAGACATTCACCTAAGAAAGGGGTAGATGTGCCCTGGTTCTCCTGCTGTCCATGGTAGCAGAGGGAATTCAGTTCCTCCAAGGGGAGGACAAGAAGGCACAACTCCTCGGCCTTGTCAGACACCCGGTGTTGATCCCCATCTCCAGGGATTCCCATCCTACCTGAAGCAGAGCTATGTCACTTCTGGCCTGTGCCATATGCCCCTAGTTCTGCTTTCAACTGAGTTCAGCCTGCAGAGACAGAGGCAAGACCTCAGGATGTGGGGGAGAGGTGGGTTGCCTGTTCCCCAACAGCAGAGGCTTTGACCCTGCTCATTCCTCTATATATGCAATCCTCAGAGAGTGGCACGGTTCCCTGACTCCCTTCGGGTCTTTACTGTTGTGCCACCTTCTTCATGAGACCTTTTCTATCACACTTACCATTATAACCTTACCCCTTGTCTCCTTTATTTTCTCACTGCCACTGACCACCAACTAGGATTGCATTTTTTGGTTTATCTGACTTCCCCACTTGGAATTCATAACTCCACAATGACTGGGGTTTTGCATTTGTGTCCTCTGCTAAATACTCAGCATCTGATTGACATCTGATGCCAAACTGCTTCTATCCTGTATAACTTCCAGGGGGACACTGCATGGGAGGTGCCCTGGATTGGCACAAGACAGGCACAGATAAGCCAATGGCATGTCCATTACTGGCCCCAGTCGGAAGGAAAATGCTAAGAACTTCAATTTAAAGGAACTGAATGTGGAGAATCAGTGGCAAAGCCCTTGGAGATGCTGGAGCAAAAGGAACCCCCCCAAACACACACACCCTGGCAATCATCAATAGCCAGAAGTCACTACTACAGAGGCTGGAGGGGAAAAGAGGTGGCACTACTAGAGGCCAGAAGTTTGAGCCACCAGGTTGGAGTTAGGAAAGCTCTGGGTTTTCACAACAGCAATTGGTGACTGTGGAGGAAGGAGCTGGTAGTGGGAGCTGGAACCAAGAGACAACTTGGAAAGGGGTAGATGAACCCGGGTCCCGCTGCTCTCTGGGGTAGGATTACATGTGAGAGGGGAAGGTGGCCTGATGAGATGAAGCCCGAGGAATCAGAGACCAGACTTGCTCTGCTATAACATGCTCTTACAAGAACCATTCCACAAGATGGCATCCATCTCTTGCAAGGGCAGTGGTCCCAGTGACTGGACCACCTCCCACTAGGCTGCTTCTCTTAAGGGTTCCATCACCACATGGACTGCCAGGCTTCTGTCATGTGAGCTCTTAGACATGGACCAACCACATTCAGGCCACAGTGGTGGCAGAGAGGGATAACATGTGCTGCTGCTAGGGAGTCTGGGAGTCTGCAGGGCAGTTCTTTTCTTGCTGGACTCACTCACACACACACCTGCTTGCTGGGACTGGACATGGATCCCTGGGATGCACGAGGGCTCTCTCATGTTCAGGGATCTGCTTGCTGTAGATGGACCTAGGGTGGTCTTGACTGGGACAACTGGGTCCTGTGATCCATCATTCTTCAGCAGGCTAGCTTGGGCTCCTTCATGTGAGAATACCTTATTTTCTCCCCTCTTTCAAGTCTAAAGTAGAAGACACCACAGTGTGCTGCCCTGACCTTAGGGCTGAGCCAATGTTCCCCTAGGGCTGCAAGTTGGGGGTGATCATGACTGTGAATCTGTTCTGCAGAAATTGCCCTCAGATGCAGATAACAATTTGACCCACCTCACTCTTCCCAAGGCCTCCACCATTCCAGGACTGGTCTAGGAGTGGGACAAAGCCCACCTCCTCCTCACTCCAAATTAGGGCAGTTCTGGGAGATCACCCCAGTGCCAGAGCTCTTCATGGGTCAGCAGGGGCCTCTGGTAGGTATACTACCCTTCAATTTCTCCAAGGGGTAGCCCAATTTTCTGCCCCCAGGATGTGTTACTGAGGTCCCACCTCAGGGAACTCGACTTTCCACCCGTGACTTTCCAGCTATAAGTCAGAGTCTGATACATCTTTTAACATTTACCAGCATGCCACTAATTTCATGAAAACCACTAGCTTTCCAGGGGGATATTCTGATTTGCATGTCTGAAATTGCCAGGGTAGAAATATTTACACCATGGAAATTGGCAAACTACCATTTGGAAATCTCTGCATGTGGACTGATTTCTAAAATAGCAGTCACTAGTCAATAAGAGCTGGCCCCAGAAGACCACTTGTCCTAGTCCAACCTACCCGTACACGTGTGTATATGTCAGTGAAATAAAAATATCTTAATGCAATCTGTCTTGGCTACCTTGCCTTACTAGTGAACTCTTTTCTACTTTTTAGGCTGCAGTTTGAAATGCATGTGTTAGGAATGGGGGGCTGTTTGGCAGAAAGGGCAGGAGCTGAGAGCTGGAAGGTGGGAAGTGTTGGAGGGGATGTTTCCTGTCCCTCCAGGATCATTCCAGGGGGTATTTTAATATCAAAAAGTTGACAAAGCCTCTTCTCCAATTTAGTTCCCCAAAGACCCTCATTTAAACTGTCTTACGATGACCTAAGAAGTGTTTTTGCAAGCAGGGAAAATAAGCATGGTCCTGCCTAACACATCCTGTGACCCCTAAAAGAAATTCTCAGGTTGTTCTGACACATGGTTATGCAGGCAAGTTGGGAACTCTCTGGATAACTCATATTCAGCTGTCAATATAGTGTCATTCATTGATGTCACCTCCCTAGATGGGACAACACTTTCAGAACCTTCAACCCTTGGCTACCTGGCTACAGTAAGGTCAAATTCAGCAGCATTCTTGTCAATTTGGCTTTTGAAAATGGAAATTTGACATTAAGGTAAAAGGTTTTAGTGCAGTGGAAGTCTGCAACCCTGGACCTGCATTCTCACCTTGCAATGAGCTGATGTAGTTAAATTAGAATTATCCTGAAGACACAGGGTCCCAATTAGCAGGATGAGTCTGAGGACCCTCCAAGAGCAGTGGTGGGCACAGTGGTCCTGGGGTAGATCTGAAAATCGGCACCTTCCATTGCACCACATTTGACTTGAGCAACTGATCTTAGCCAAGCGGGAAAAGAACTTGCTCCTCACCCAACACCACCATCAACTGGGGCCCTCACCATGGCTGCTTGTAATCAGTGGGAAATTGTGGCCTCCTGGTTAAGGTTTCTCTTCCTAGGCAACTGAGCCTCCTCTATCTCTTTGAAGATTACAGTGCTTTAGTATGCCTTTAAAGTGAATTTTTCCCTCTGCATTTTATTATAATTAATGACCAGAAAACTCTTCTCTTTCCCCTTTTTTATATTTTCTTAAATATGTTTCTTTCCGCTTTAAAAATGCAATATATTTTTTTTAAACCAGGATATGGATGAGCCTGTCCCTAGCAGGGCAGGTCCAACTTCATCTGTGAACTTGATTATGCAAAGCCTGTTTTCAGCTGACATCTGAGGTGGATTTCAGAGCCATGACTCATGAGTACTTCCAGGCTTAGAACACAGGGAGCAGCCCATGCACTCGATGCAGCCTGACTTCCAAGGCCCTGGGGGCTGAATGGTTCAGACTTTGTACACGTGCCTGCTCTAATACGATCATGTCGTCTGCTGACCTGGGCTGACAGTCGTGGACTGCTCCGGGATCAATTCACTTGGAAGAAACACAACTGCAGTTGCTCAGAATTGAGAATTTGCTGGGTAAGGGTGCAAAGACTTACCTATTTTGGTAGAAAACATTAGGGTGTCATTTTTTTCCCTAAACGCTCTCTAGTACATGCAGGTGACAGAATGATAGATCTCCACGCTAGTAAGTGCAAACAAGCAAAATTCAGAACAGCAGTTAAAGTGTATGCTTGTGCATAGATTTGCATATATACAGGATAGTTCTAGAATAGGGCTTCTCAACCTCAATACTGGCAATGTTGGGATGGTGAATTACTCTTGTTATGAGTCTGTCCTAAATATTGCAGACTGTCCTAAATATAGCAGACCGTTTATCAGCCTCCCTGACCTCTACCCACCAATGCCAGTAACACTATCTAGGTGTGACAACCAAAATTAGCTCTGAGCATTGCCAAATGTCCCCAGGGCAAAATTGCCCCCAAGTTAAGAACCACTAATCTCTGAAGCCATGCACCAAAATATCAAGGCTGAATTCTGCATAACAGTATTAGAGAATCGGATGAGAGGGAGATTTTATTAGTTGAGCTGAGTTAACTTTGATTAGTTTGCAGAGTGAGCTCTGAATCTTTAGGAGGAACACAGCGTATTCAATCCAGAGCCTGATTTAATAACCAGATATAGTTCATAAGCAAAGTGAGGTAATGAAAGATCAAAGTCTGCATAGCAATAGCTCCATCAAGAAGCTTTAACCCTTTATGTATAGGACTCATGAGGTTTTTGTTCAGGACATAAATGTGTCCTGACATAAGACAAAATCAGTGGGCACATTTCTCTGGCTGTTCATACCTTGCACTTGACAGAACCTTAATTTGGGTAGAGGAGCTTTGGCAACATAGACTCTTACACATTCTTCAAAGTATCTCTCAATCATGTTTTTTCCAGGAGCTGGGACACAGGTTTCCATCACTATGTAAGGGACGTGACTGGTCTGTGCCTCCATTATGGGACAACTCCAGTGGGAGTTGACTTAACCAGGATGGAACAGAAATGACAAGCAGAGGCCACATTTGCACATCACACTCGAGGAATCCAACAGGATGCCTCAGTTTGTAAACGACTTGAAAAGGTGTCTGTGGAATAACTGTGGGAAGATGATTTGGGATTACGGCTCCTTAATCTGACTTTGATCCCATCTCTGGAGACTTAGTCCAGAGGCCTGCACTCTGTCCCTCAGACTGATTTCAGTGGGTTGGGAGTTGGGCCTGGGCCTCTGGACATGAAAAAACCTCCCAAGGGACTCTCCTGTCACCATACCCCATTGCTTGCAGGTCACTTTCTGCAAAAGCCCACTGTCAGACCCTCTGAATAAGGGGATAGAACTGAAGTCGTAATCTCTGCTCTGACAAAATGTGGAGGAAGCTCATGATAGAAGCTTGACAGGAGGCCCCTGCGGCCTATGCTGTGGGGGGAGGCCTGTCTGGGTTTGGTCCCCTTTTAAAGGGCCTGTGCACCTTGTGTCAAACCTGCCTCCCAGGGCTGAAGACCCCACATCTGAGCCACGAGACTGAAGGGCCAGCTGAATTTGCTCAGAAACACTGAGAAGAGATGGAGGGCCAAAGCCCAGGCCTGGGATTCCACAGTTACTTGGTGTTCTGTCTAGAACAGTGCTGCCTGGCCGGTTTTACATCAGCAAGCAAGAATGTAAACCAAGTGCAACTTGCCCAAGGTCACCTGGGGACAGTGCAGCCTGGGACCAACCTGGGTTGGAGAACACAATCTACCCATGCATTTGCTCGCCCTCCCTGGCTGACCCCATGAAATGGAGCTGGTTCCTATAGACTGACCTTCTATTGCAGGGTGTAAGAACAGAGGGGCCTCTGTGGGAGAACTGCTGGATCTGGGGCGCCAGCTAATAGTGACATAGGAAGTTAATTCCTTAAGATTCCGTGATGAGATGCATACCCAAGGATGCAGGTTGGGGGACACAAGGGACACTTCTGTACCATCTGTGCAGGCTGGTGCATGTGCTAGGATTGTGGACTTCAAATTTCATGCCCCAGCTCTGCCACTGAGCTGCTGGGATTTTTTGAGGAAATGGGGTGAAATTCCCTAACCCTTCAACTCGGCTCCCCAACCTGTGAAATGGTGATGATGGAACCAGCCAGCAGCACTATTACAGACTGGGTGCATGACATAGAGCCTTCTCATAGTTTCGTCTGGTGGCTGGCATCACAGGTTACTCAGAGCAGGGACCTCTGAGCACCCAGAACCCAGATTAAAACTGGTTTCACTGCTTTTATTTTGTAGAAGGAGCCAGGAAGGGAGAACTGGCCCTTGGAATTAGGAGTCAGTTTTGTTTTCTGATTTTCACTTTTCAGCATTTTCCGTGAATTCACCCTGCCTGTTCACATATTTTTTGAAATATGTGTTTTTGTCATACACACATCCAGAGAAGAGAATGGTTAACAATACAGGGGTCTCCTTACAACGTGAAGTATCATGGACAGATATCTATGCTGTAGAGTGAAGTGAGAAAAGCTAGATTTGACCCCAAATATAAAAAAAAATAAACCTCAAAAAAGGTCAGATACAATGCTTTAAAACAGCAGCGATGATGTTACTATTCTATAGTTGTTACACATTTCTTCTCTGATCTCTATTTTCCAATTCTATTTTACGACGGAGGAAAGACGAGTATAACTGAAAGCAGAACCATAATCGCCCTGTTATCTTTTCTGATTCAGTACTTTGCCCCTCCTCTCTTTATTGGGCCGCACTTTTCTTGTTGCGCTGATGATCAGGGACCAAACTTCTCCTTGCAGAAGAATGTCATGGAATTCCTGGCGCCCCTGAAGCCAGAGGCCATTTGGATAGTGAGGAACATGCATGGAAACAAGACGGCTGAGGTCTGGGAGCTGTGCCTAGTCAGGGAGGCCGGCAAGGGGCGGGGCATGTCTCCTCTCTGGGTGGTGGTCCTCACTCTACCCTGGTCAGGACACTGCTCTGATGGCCTCCTTCCTGCCTCTGGCAACCTGGTGGACAGTGTCAGAATCTTCACCTGTTTCTCCTTGCCCAGCCTCTGCTCTTCTGGCAGGTTCCCCCATCTGTTTAGATAGAGGTCAGCAGTTCTGGGTTTGCTGGGCTGAGTTCATGTTGGTGGAAGATGGTGGCGTAGACAGGGTGCTGCTCTGAGGCTCCACGGGTAGAGGCCCCATGAGTCTGAGGTTATGGAGGCCTCCCATGATCAGGAAAGACTCCCCACCTGCTGGTACTGTGTGAGTCGCGGCCTCTTGCTCCCCAGGAGTGGTGCTGGCAGGCGGCACTTTGAGCGTGCGTGGTGCTGCCCCTGGGTGTCCTCTCTGACAGTGAACCTCCGCCCCTGGCCTTGGAGCCCTGGATCTGGCTGCCCAGGGGCAGGGGGCATGGCTGGAGGGAAGTTGGTGCTGGGAGGGTGGTGGCAGAGTCCAGCCCTCCAGTGCTAGGTTGGGTCAAGGGGCCTTTGTGAGCATTTCTCCTTTGCAGAACCTGGTCAGGGAAGGGCTGAGGCTGAGAGGGAGGCAGAAAGGCCCTTGTTTCTGACTCCTGGCATCTGTCTGCCTTCGCCTGCCAAGCCAGGCTGGTGTGGAGGGCTCCTCAAAAGGGAGTTTGACCTGGTGGGGAGGGAGGCGGGTGTGCTTTGGAGACTTCCAGCCTCTGCCCCGAGCCGGGTGCAGCATCCCCAGTGACTCCCTGTGTCTGCAGGGCCTGCAGTTACCTCTGTCCTGGTCCCCCTCAGGGTACGTCTTTGTGAATTTCAGCAGCGAAGAGGAAGTGAAGAAAGCCCTGAAGTGCGACAGGGCATACATGGGTAAGGGGGCACTGGCAAGGCCCCTCGGGCTCCTTGTTCCCTTGTGAACTTCTTCATGTATGTCTGTGCCCAGCTTTTCCTCCCACCCTATGTTGCGGGCTCTGAGGGTATAGCAGCAGAGGGGCTGAGGAGAGGTAGGCAGCCCCCGAGCCCATGAGCGGGCCAATGGCCCTGGGCAGTACGGAGTGGTCAGGGCAGTGGTGAGGGCTGGGGTTGGAGGAGGCAGGTCTCTGGCGGGGTGGCTACTGGGCCTCCTGGAGTGAGGAGCAGGCTCTGGCCTCTGGACAGGGTTGGTGGGGGTGCAGCAAGGGCACCTTCCCCAAGCTGGGACGTGGTCCTCCACCCTCTCTGGCAGGGATGGCGATTGCACCCAACCACGGACTCCTGGGGTTGCGTTGTGTCAGGGTATACGGGGGTTCCTGGGAGTCCTGCTGGCAGGTTGGGGGAAGGTATCCATCAAGCTCTTGCAGTGCGGGCAGAGGCAGGCCATCCCTGCAGCCTCCTTACACATGCAGGGTGGTTTTTGCAACCTGCTCACCAGCAGGTGATTGTTCAGGGTCGGGCTGTCACATGAGACCTTTCCCAAGGCAGAGCCGCCAGCAGTGCCAGAGTGGGCTCAGAGTTCAGAGGACCTGTCACTTGGCCTGGGATACTGGGAGCAGGCCCCAAAGACCAAGGCCATGCTGGCAGGCTGAGCGAGGTCCCGGGGGCTCAGGCTGCTGCCCTGCTACAGAGCCTGCTGTTGGGCCCATCGCCTTTCCCAGCTGGAGCATCTGGCAGCCTGCAGCCAGGGCCTGGGTCCCCAGCCAGGTGTGTCAAGTCCCAGGCTCCCCGGAGCCCTGACCCTCTCCTCCTGCAGGTGGATGCTACATCGAGGTGTTCAGGGAGAAGCACGTGCCCACAGCCAAGGGGACCCTGCAGAACAGTGTGCAGCCCTGGCAAGTCTGGTTGCTTGGAAAGAACCAGGAGGAGGAGGACCTGACTGACTCCGGGAGGCTCTTTGTGCTCAACCCGCCCTACACCAGTACCAAGGAGGACCTGCAGGGGCTCTTCTCCCCCAACGGTAGGTCTCCACTCCTGGCCACGCATGTAGGCCCCTGGTGCGCCCGGCTCCCACTTACCTGGGTCAGCCCCATCTGCCTCCCACTTGCTCTTGACCTTGGGCAGTGGCTGTAGCTGGTCTCCTCATCTGAAAACAGGGCTCTCTGTCCCCACTACAGATCTAGTGGCATCTTCTGCTTTCTGAACTTGAACTTGAATTCCTTTTTTTCCTTCTTAACAGTGTTGGGGATTGAACCCAGGGTCACTCTGCCACCAAGCTACATCTCCATTTTCTTTTAGTTTTAATTCAAGACTGTCTTGGTAAGTCCACGAGGCTGGCCTTGATCCTCTTGCCTCAGCCTCCCAAGTTGCTGGGACCACAGGCATAGCCAGCACGCCCAGCAGAACTTGGTTCCTTAGCTCTCACCATTCAAATGCAGGGCGGGAGTGATGGAGGCATTTTCCTGAGATTCTTTGGCTTCTGGTGTTGGAATTCAGCAGCCGCCCAGCCCTCCCCACCCACCATACTCCTGCCTGGGAATGGTTTTCTTTCTCAAGTCTTCCCAAGCAAACCGAGCTTCCGAGAAGAGGCAACAACCAGGGCCATCTTTGGTTTTGCTGCTGTTACTTCTTGGGCTGGGAACTTGCAGGCCCATAGTTGAGCTTGGTCACAGTGGCCGTTTGTCGAGGGGAGGAAGGTGGGCTCACAGTGCAGGTGAATCTGTGCTCTGGAGATGCTGCCGGTGCCCTTGTCTCCTGGGAGGCTGACCTGGGTGTGGAGGATCAGGGAGGCCGTGTGAGTGACTTGGGCCTAGGACAGCCCAGAGTTCCCAAGTGGAACCTGCTTGCAGGCCAGGTGATGGGACCTAAAGGTCTGTCCACGCTATCCTGCTCCCCAGATCCTCCCATGGGCTTGTGTCCTAGTCACACGGCAGTGCTAGGTGGATGGGAGGGGGCTTGACCATAGACTGCAGGTGTGCATTTGGGATGTGGCCACACCTGGTGTTCAGAGTGGAACCACTGCAGACAATGTCTTCTGAGAGGGACGGTGTCATGAACACTTATGTGGCACTAACTGCAGCAGGCCCTGGGTAGTGACTGCACACTAACTCTTGGGCCCTCGAGGCCACTGTGTGTGGGGCGACTTTTGTGCCATTCACAGGCGAGAGGAGGAGGCCTATGTGGGTGAGGCCACTGCCCAGGACAGGCTGTGCGCAGCAGGCTGTGGAGCCAGGTGCAGCCCGACACCTTCCTCCTTGCTTCTCTTGGGGTGGGCGCGAGGGGAAATGACACCCTTGACCTGGAGGTGGGTCTCGTGGCTGGCAGTCACCATCCTTCCCTCGGACTGAGTGGATGTGGCTGGTGCACAGCAGCTGTTCTATGTTCGTGTGGCCAACCCTTAGTGCCCAGCACTTTCCCCTGAGCTTGGGCCCAGCTCAAACCCAGGCGACTGATGCTCTCCTGTCCTCAGGTCCCCTATCAGAGCTCCACTACCCCATCAACAGGCTGACCAAGAAACCCAAGGGCTTTGCCTTCGTCACCTTCATGTTCCCCGAGCACGCAGTGAAGGCCTATGCGACAGTGGACAGGCAGGTGTTCCAGGTAAGGTTGCTCACGAGCCCACCAGGGTCACCGAGCCTGGTGACAGAGGAGGGATGGCCCTGTGGAATGCAGGGAGCTCTGCTCTTCAGGGTCACCTTGTGATGTGCCCAGGCCACCTCCCCTCCAGTGCACCTTCATTCACAGTGTATGGACCTTGTGGGCTCCAGGCCAGACCTGGCCCACCCATGGCTGCTCATGTTCTCCCTGTGCAGGGCCTGGGGGCACAGTGTGAGGGGCACCTTTCCCTTGGCATGGCTGTGTTGGGGCCCCCAGCACCAGCTGGACTGAGAGTAACTGAGTGTCTGCTCTGGCTGCCGTCCCTGTCCTCCTGCAGGTCCAACATGTTTAGGACAGGAGGCCCCACTAGACAGGAGGCCCCACTGGAGGGCAGGGCTGGAGGGCAGGAGGGCAGCTCGCCCACTTCCTCCCTGTTCCCACAGGGCAGGATGCTGCACATGCTGCCGTCCACCATCAGGTAGGAAGCCAGTGAGGATGCCGACACCCCCGGCTCTTCCTACAAGAAGAAGAAAGTGTCCAAGGACAAAGCCAGCAACTCCAGGTCCTCGCCAGCCCCACCCAGGCTCTGCCACCCTCTTCACCTTTCCCGACCGCCTGGTCCCTTTTGTTCTATAGCTTGAGGTTCATCGTCACCTCTGAGCCCGCTTCCCCACTGCAGATGGGGAGAGCGGTGCTGTGCTCACTTATGCTCTGAGGTATCACGTCCACTATGAGTGGACAGTTGCCACCTGCTGGGCCCTGCACAGGCCAGCTGCCGGCACTGCCAGAGGTTAGATCTGTCAGCCCCTCTGCCTGCAGGTTGGGAGCCCACCCAGGACAGGCAAGCTGGTGGGAGGGCTAGGAAGGCGGGGAGGCTTGTGACAGGCTGTGTCTGAGAGAGCACCTGTGGGTCCCAGCGTGGCCTGTCCTGCTCTGCCCCTGCCCGCAGCTCCCACAACTGGAACACGTTGTTTATGGGGCCCAACACCATGGCTGATGCCATCACACAGAAGTACAGTGCCACCAAGAGCCAAGTGTTTGACCACGTGAGTGGCCCGTGACTTGCGAGCTTCGTGTCCGCAGACCCTCTTGGTGAATATGTCTGGACCCCTGCAGAGTTCTTTCTGGGCAAAACCAGGAGTGCATTTCAGCCACTTGGCAAGGGACGTCCCTTGATTCTGCCCATTGACTGCTTTCTCGGTCCTCTGGCCTTCCTTAAGACACTGGAGGCCAACCTGTCGGTGGAGGTGGACAGCAAGCCCGTGTGTAACTGAATGGCCTGGTGACCACATTTTTAAAAGAAACAGGAAAATTAATTCTAACAGATGCTGTCTTCAGCTAATGCATCTGAGGGATCATTGCTTCGCTGTGTCCAGCGTAGTCATAGGGTGTTTCTCCTCCCTTGTTACACGCAGGCCACTGAGTTCCATGCATAGCAGGACGTGGATTTGAACGAACCACTCCTCAGGTGCCCAATAGCTCATGGCTGCCATGCTGGGCAGTGTAACTTGGCCTGAGTTGGAGGGAGGGACAAGGGACAGCTGCAGTGGCTTAGGTGCCAAAAGTACCCCAAGCACCAGGGCTTCGCAGTGCCAGGACACAGTCCTGCCTTCTAGAGCCTTCTGGTGCCTTCTGGAGCCTCCTAGTGGAGACAGGTGGAGAGAGGAGAGTCTGGGATGTTCAGGGAGGTGACAGAGCAAGGACTGCTTAGAGTGAGGGGTCAGGGTCAGGGTCAGCCCTGCAGAAGCCCCCAGGGGCTGCAAGAGGAGCCACAGACCTGCCCACTGTGGAGAAGGGAAGAGCCCGAGTAGGCGTGGGGACATGTGGCTGGAGAAAGCGCCAGAGGGGGTCAGGTGGGTGTGGCTGGGTGAGGGGCACCGCTGAACCCACTTCCACTGGGTCTACTCAGCTGCTGGCTGGAGAGAGCAGATCGGGTCCACCTGATGGCCACGGGCCTACTTTCTTCCCTCCCTCAGGAGACCAAGGGCAGCATGGCTGTCTGTGTGACCCTTGGGGAGACCCAGCTGGTCCAAGAGTTGTGGCGCTTCCTTCTCCACAATGGGGTCAGCCTGGACTCCTTCAGCCAGGTGGGTCCCCATTGCCCTCTCCATGGACTCTGATGGCCCTGACTGATGGCTGCTGTAGAGCTGGGGACAGGGCTCCAGGGAGGCTGGGGGTGTATCGACAGGCCCTGTGGTGACTGGAACCAAAACAGGGCTCACTGCTCCGCAGCCCCTTGCAGGGACAGGCTGCGCCTGGTGCTTCTCTCTCCACGCCTGTGGTGGCAGGTGGCCTGCAGTTCCACACTGAGATGCCAGTCTGATCAGTGGAACAGCGGCTGGGGCACCTGGGAGGTCCAGCAGGCTGGTCATTCTCTGTCAGGGTCTGCATGGGGGCTGACCCCTCAGCAGAGCTGCCCAGCTGTGGAGCCAGCAGGTGGCCTGCTGGAGAGGGTGGCACCTCCTGGGTTTGCTTCCCAGGCGCCTGGCCCCTGGGGCCCCAGACAGTGCTGGTGCCAGACTGGACCCCTGCTGCTGTCCCTCATGAGTCCTGTCCGCTCCACAGGCCACAGCAGAGTGAAGCAGGACCCTGATTCTGGCCAAGAACCTCCCTGCAGGCATCCTGGCAGCTGAGTTGCGGGAGACCTTCAGCTGCTTCGGGAGCCTGGGCCGAGTGCTGCTGCCCAAGGGCAACGTCACTGCCATCATCCTGGAGTTCCTGGAGCCCCTGGAGGAGCGCAGGGCCTTCTGACACCTGGCCTACTCCAAGGTAGGGCTGCCCCAGCGCAGTTAGGGGAGAGGGAGCGGGCCTGTGGGAGGGCGCTCAGCCTGAGCTCCATCCTCCCACAGTGCAGCTGCAGAAAGCACCCTGCCCCCTGCCCTGCCCCCGCTTTCCCTGGCTTCCTTTCCTGCCTCAACTTGAGCCTTCACTGTCTGCTTCTCTGCTGTCATGTACCCGTGATAAGCTGAGTTCCCTACACAGGGCTGTTTAAGACTATCTATAGCCACGGCATGTTGGCTTAGACCAACAGAAGGTCACTGTGGCAGAGCTGGCAGGCAGGTGTCCAAGTCCAGGGTGTGGCCAGCACCTCTGAGGGCTCTGGGGAGGACCTGTCCTTGTCTCTGCCACCATTGGGCTCCTGGCGTCCCTCAGCTCCCTGAATCACTACCCTCCCACTCCCGTCTGTGCCCCATCTTTGGACCTTCTTGGTCCCAAATCTCCTCCTGGGTTTACAGCCCACCCAGATAACACAGGACATCCCACCTCGGGATCTTGGTGACAGTTGCATGGGATGTCTCCTTAGATTCTGGGGTGGAGGCACAGCCGTCTCTTGGGGAGCCACCATTTAACCCACCACGAGTACTTTGTCAGGCACCTTAATGCTTTGCAGACCGAGGTCCCCCAGTGATCCTCAGGGCAGGCATTGCAGGTGCGGAGGTCATTTCTCCACAGCCACTGCCCTCTGTGGTCATCCCCAGCTAGGACCCTGCCCACTGTGCTGCCAGGAAGTCAGTGAGCTCCTGACCCACAAGACAGGTGCCGGTGCCAGCACCACAGACGCCCTTCTTCCTTCCTCCTGCTGCTGTGGGAAGGAATCATCATCAGGTGAAGGGTGGTGAAGGCCCACCCAGGCAAGGCCACGTTCCTCTTCTGCACATAGGGAAACTGAGGCCCAGTGACCCTGAGTCACACAGCTCAGAAATGGTACAGCTAACTCTGCTCCCCAGTCTGGCTCCTGTGCATGGGTTTTCTTTTTTCCCTTTTTTTTTTTTTTTTTTTTTTTTACTGGGGATTGAACCCAGGGACATTTAATCACTGAGCCACATCCCCAGCCCTTTTTTATATTTTATCAGAGACAGGGTCTCACTGAGCTGCTTAGGGCCTCCCTGAGTTGCTGAGGCTGGCTTTCAACTTGCGATCCTCCTGCCTCAGCCTCCAGAGCTGCTGGGATTACACGTGTGCCCCACAGCACCTGACTGCTTGTGGTTTTTTTTCTGATTGTAATTAACTTGTGAACCTCGCATTGTGAAATTTGAAAAAAGTCCCAGAGGGCCCAAGTTAACAAGTCTCCTTCCTCCCGGCCCTGCAGCTTCCAGTGCCTTCTACTGAGGCAGCCATTAGCAACATCTGTGTCTCCTTGGTTAAGAAACTGCCTCTAAACATGTATGTGGAACAAGAGCGCTTCTCTGGGTGACCACACTGACTTCCTGCTGGAGCGGCCCCTTGCTAGCAGTTCTTCCCCTTGTCACACTCCCCCTTTCATCCTATGACTAGAGAAAATGCAGGGGTGCCTTGACTCCACCCTCGTCCAAGGCAGCAGAGGCATGGGTGCTCCTTTGCAGCCTGAGGCACAGCCCAGGGGCCGGAGTGTTTTTCTCTTGGGGCTCTGGGCTGAATTTCTCTTTCTGACTCCTCTGCCCTGGGGAGCAACCATCTCCTCTGACCCTCAGACTCTTCATCTGCACGTGGGACTGAGTCCCTCTCCAGCCATGTCCCAAGATGGAGTCCCACAAGGTTGGCACCTTTGCCTCTGCAGTTCCACCACATCCTGCTGTATCTCGAGTGGGCTCCAGTTGGCGTCTTCTCCGGCACAGCCCCACAGAGGAAAGAGCGCCAAGAGGCACCAGCGAAATCTGCAGAAAAGAACGTGGTGGAGCCAGAAATGGGTAAGAACAGGTCTAGGTGGGAGGAGAGCAGGGCAGCACGGAAGTGTTCATGAGGCCACTGGTTTAACACTTTGTTCATCTTGCACACCAACGGACTTCGGTCTCTAATTGTATAGGTGTGTAAAATATCCCTGAAAAATAGAACATCAGAGCCAGGCATGGTGGCACACACCATTCATCCCAGCAGTTCGGGAGACTGAGGCAGGAGGATTGTGAGTTCAAAGCCAGCCTTAGCAACTTAGCGAGGCACTAAGCAACTCAGTGAGACTGTTTCTAAAATATAAAATAGGGCTGGGGGAGTGGCTCAGGGGTTAGGCACCCCTGGTTCAACCCCTGGTACCAAATAGAGCATTGTGAGCACAGTGTAAGGTAGCAGCTGAGGGCGAGGGAAGAAAACCTAGATCTCTTCATACTCAGAACAGTCGAAAAGTGTCCCTGCTAGGTAGGTGTGGAGAGCTGGCGGCAGGGAGGAGAGCCCTGTTTGCATCTGGCACAGCGCCCCCTGGTGTTCAGCAACTGCACAGACAGGAAAGGGAAGAGCAGTGGTGGGCCACCCCAGCCTGGGTGGTCCCAGCCCCCTGGCTGACCCACACAGTGGGCTTGTGAGCAGGGTAAGCATTCCTTGTCAGGACTGTTGTGCAGACTGCAGGACCTGGCACGTTCCTGAACCTCACCCCTCTCAGGATGCCCGAGAACTGAGACCCACCCCATACCCACCGCTGCCCCAGGAGACAGGCAGTTCCCCAGGGACCCACAATCACACCTTGTAGTCAGACACCTTCAGGAGCCTCCTGCGGACTGGGTTGTTTGACCCAGGTGTTAAGATTCTACCCCTCAGCCTACCACACACAGGGTTACCAATTGCTCAGTTTACTAAAATGAGAATTTTCTTCTTAAAGACAGATAAGCCCCTTGTCTACCATCTCCATTGTCCTCATATATTTACACAAAACGTGTTTTATGGCAAAAAAAAAAAAAAAAAGCAGAGGGTGGCGGAGCCTCTGATCGCCCCTGTAAGGTTTGAATCTGTGGCCTTGCCTGGTCGGGGCCTTCCTCCATGCCTGTGGCTCACGTCAGCATGCCCGTGGGTCTTCAGGACTGGCCATCTATAAGGGCATTTGGGACCCACTAGCCTGGGAGCTGCACCCATCCCTTCGCGTTCTGCCCATCCCTTTGCTCTGTGAATGGAGCGCACCCCATCTGCTATGTGGGTGGTGAAAGGCACGAACCTTTCCAGTCCCTCCTTGCTGCCGCCCAGGTCAACTTTGTGGTGGGGTCCTTTCCACCCTGCTTGCACTTCTGGACCTCTCCCCTCGTGGGGTCCTCCTGTGTCCGTAAGCAACCGTCGCCCTGCAGCTGCCAGCCACCTTGGCTTTCAGTTCCGCTGCTGCACGTGAACCCAGATGATGATTTCTGACCCAATTGAACCCTCCTCTCAAGCACACACACTGGCGGGGTCAGGAGGCTTGCATACAGCTCTGGTCTGGCTTCTTCCTCCCTGCTTCGGGCACAGGCATGGCACAGGAGCATCAGGCACAGTGCCTCCTTGGGGGTCTGCCTCCATCTGACTGGGTTGATTTTGTTTGAAATAGATGGTGCCCTCTCAAGCAGGCACCTCGTCTGCCTCGTTGACCATGCACCCTGTGGAGTGCCAGGCCCTGGGAGTGTGGAGAGGGTGCTGCCCCAGGGCAGAGCGGGGCCTGCTCCCTGCCTGCTGGCGCCAAGCTCTCCATGTCCTCACACTGAGGTGCTGCTTCTGGGGAGGAGGTCATGCGTGCCGGTGATGGTGGGCAGGATCCCTGTCCCATGCCCACTCTGGGGCTGGGCCAGGTGCCTCTCTTCAGGCTGTTTCTGGTCCTGAACAGTGAGGGTGGCGCCCAGGCAATGCCCTGAGGATGGGGGAGATGCCATGCTGACCACTGTTACCCCCACGCAGCGGGAGCACACATCTGCCACGGTTGTCCAGGGTGACCACAACGGACATGGCCCAGACTTCCCAGGAGCTCCTGGGCTGGTCACGGCCACATCCGAGGAGGGACTTGGGTGCAGACCTGCTCTGGGGTGCAAGCAGTGTCTTCTTGGCACCAGGGTCTGGACCCTGTTAGAACGCTCTTCTGTCCCCAGGCTCAGGTTAGTGTTGAGGGTCCTGACAGGCTTGGAGGGGCTGGTGTCTGCTCACTGGCTGACAAGAGGCCTCAGAACTGAGGTCTTTCCAGCCCCACTGGGCTCGCCGCAGCCTCTGGGAGGTGATCTCCTTTACTGACCATGTTGCCTGCATAGCCCCCAGTCCCTGGTCCCCTGAGCTGTGCCCTCTCTCCTGCTGTGCCTCACCCACCCTCTGCACATTGTTTCAGATGCTTCCACAGGATGACAGGAGGTGGGGGTACCCAGCAGCCCCAGGCCCTGGGTTTGGGGCTGGGCAGGGGGAGCAGGAGGGACCACGTTTCTCTGCAGCCCTCTGCTCTGCTCTCTGCCAGTCTCCAGGGAGGGGCCAGTGTGTTTTATCTCCCCACAACCAAAATCCTCACCTCTAGATAAAGGAATCTGGATGGGGGGGTCCTGGAAAGCTGTTTGCAACTGATAACAGTCTGCCAGTGGTCGCAGCCCGGGAGCCTAGAGGAGTGGCACAACCTGATTATAATAAAGCTGTGTGGTGCTGTGTGCCTGGATTTGATTGTGGGGCTATGGCAGAAGCCCCTCCCAGCCTCCTGCCTGCAGCCCAGTGGCTCCTGCTCCTGCTTCTGCAGCCGGCTCCTCCACTGCTTCTTCCTGCCGGGGCCTGGTGATTCTGTTGGCAAACATCTGCTTGAGTTTCACAGTCATTTATTTTTTCTTTCCCATCGTCCTTTGTCTCCCCATTGAGGCCGGCAGCAAAGTACTTCTTATAAAGACTTTTGGGTGGTGGCCTCAGCCCTGGGCCACATCTGGACCTGCCTGGATCTGGATGCGGGTTGCGGTGGAGTTTGGTCTGGTGGCTCAGAGGTGCTAGGAGGTGCAGGGGTGACTGGGTCAGGCTGGGTCCTGTCCTCAGGGCCAGCAGGGACAATATCCCCTGCACCCAGAGGTCTGGCCTGGAACCTGCAGGAGGAGGGCTGGGCTCCCCTGCAGCCGCCTTCCCTCAGAGGGGATCATGGACTCCCCTGGGTGCCAGCCTGGCCAGCTGGACATGCAGGGTCCAGGGACAGCATTCATGGTGCAGGGTTGCTTCTGGGGTGTCGGATAGGCCCAGGGGCTGTCGCACAGCCTCGATGTTCATCTCCCAGTCACCTTGCAGGCAGCTATGGCCATGGTCCCCACTCACATATGGAGAAGAGGAAGCTGCGGAGTTAGTGACCTCTGGATGTTGCACACGTGGAGTGCGTGGGGATGTGCCCCACAGTGGTGAGCCCTGAGGCCTGAGCCCTTGCCCGTCTCCACTGCTCCCCTCGAGCACTCAGCTTCTTGGTCATCTGCAGATGTTTTTGGAGTGTCTTCTCTGAGCCAGTGCTGGGGGTGCAGGGGTGACTGTGTCAGGCTGGGTCCTGTCCTCAGTGAACTCCCCTTTAGTTGGGGACCCAGATGTAACCAGTAAGGAAGGTGGTTTCAGAACAGGCTAGGGGCTCTAGAAAGAGGACACTAGGGAATGGTGGCCTTTTTTACTAGTGTGGCCAGGAAGAGCTGTCTGAGCGCAGGATGTTTGGACTGACACTGGGCAAGCAGAAACCAGGTCCAGGAAGACAGGAGGGGAGACGGTTGGGCCAGGAGGTAGCAAGTGTAAAGACCCTGTGGTCAGCATGGCTCTAGCAGGCTTGAGCATCAGCGAAGAGGTCAGTGAGGTCAGGGATGAGGTCATAGGAGCTGGCAAACTGGGAGGAGGCACTGAGGCCACTGGCAGGGCAGCCACTCTGTTGTCCTATGGCAGGTGATAGTAACCAGGCCTGTGGATGAATAGTGGACACTTGTTTTTCTTAACAGCTCAACACAGTGCAGAAGAGAGAGAGAGAGAGAGAAAGAGAGAGAGAGAGAGTGAGAGAGTGTGTGTGTGTGTGTGTGTGTGTGTGTGTGTGTGTGCACGCGCGCGCATGTCAGTGTGGTTTTACTCCGGCTGCAGGAGGGATGCGGAAGCAGGGGCAGCTCTGTCACTGGCCCAGGCTGCATAGGTGGTACACAGTGGAGCCCAGCAGTACAGGCCCACAGCCTTGTGTTCCTGCCTGTGTGTCCCACGGCTCTGCCCCTCCTGACCACTGTCTCCAGATCCCTGGGGTTAGCAGATCTCTAAAGACTGCCATGCCTTCTTCTCGTAGCATTTCAGGATCCGGGCACTCCAGGGGCAGGGATGTTGTCATGGGCATGAAGGGTTAGGGAGTGGAAGTCTCTGGAACTAGCTGGCCTGCGCTGTTGGGGAAAGGCTGGGCACACGGGAACATGGCTTTCATCTCCAGCCAGCTGTTTTTCCCAGTGCCTCTTCCTGGGTGGGACTGAGAGCAGCTGACCTGCCTGGGGAGGGACCGTTCCTGAGCACAGTTCCTGAGGTGCCCACTGACCCAGCCTGCTCAGCTCAGCTCAGCTCTCACTAAACCCAAATACCTGTGACCACCTGACCAGGCTCCTGGACTGGGTTCGGGTGGAGTTGACTCCACCTTGCTGAGAGCCCTGGGCTCCCCAGGGTGTCCCTGGGAGGCTCCCACTCCTGGAACCCCAGCAGGCTCCTGGGACAGTGCAGGGAAGGTGATCAGTCTTTGCCTCCCTCTCTGAGTAAAAGGGAGGTGTCTGCTTGCTGGTCAGTTAACCAGCTCCTGCCTGGCACAAAAGCCTCCTGCCGTTGAATTAAGGTGCCAAGATTGAAAAACTGGGTTTTCCCATGTAAAGTTGGGTTTTACGCTTCTTTTCAAAACTCTGAACTTCAGGTCATACTGAAGGGGCAGAAGCTGGCTATTGCTGAGAAGAGGCTACCCCTTGCACTGGCCATGAACCTTCTGGGGCACCATCATCCCCAAGCCTCTCCCCTCTATAAGTTTCTGTCAGTATTCTGGGAACCTGTCTTGCCTTCCTGAAGCTGCTTGGCATCTAGTGTTGGAATGCTGAATGTTCCCGAGGCCACCTGTTTGTGTTTGTGATGTTGTCTCTGTGGTTGTGGTTGAGTCCAGGTAGTCAAGGCACCTAGCTGAGGTCCTGGCACGTGGCAGGAGATCTACTGCCCATTCTTTCTTTGGCCTTCAACCTCTGAGATGCGGGATGACCAGGAGACCCAGAAGGTCTTCCCACTGACAGTCTTTGACTTTCACTTTGATTGAAGTCCTCCTCCAGAACCTGGAGTTTGAGCTGCTGTGTCCTTAGTAGGCCGTTTCCTCCTCTCTCCTTTGATTGGGCTTCTGAGTACTGATGGCCACACCTGGAGTCCCTTGCTGGATCTGTTGGTTGTTTCCTGGGTGCGGGGGAGCCTGCATGTAGATTTCCTCTTTGTGGCCTGGGGCCCAGGAAGCTGGAGGACTGGAGTTGTCCTTTGGGCCCTGGCAGAGATCCAGCTCAGTCACTAGCTGTTTCTGTGAGACTTGAATGTCTTGTTCAGTGGCTAAGCGGTTGACAATTAATCAGGACTAGAAAGCTTCAGGCCACAAGCAAGAGGCAGGGAACAGGACCCTGGAGCTTGGCATGGCAGCGCAGGACAGGTCTGAGGACCCAGAAGTCCCCTTAGGCCCTGCACAGGTGGGAGCTGTTGGAGGGAAGTGTGCTGGGGAGAAGCCCATGGGCTCCTCTTCGACTTCGGGACCTCGGGAGTTTCTGCAGCCTGGGGGGCAGGGCTGGAGTCTGGGGCAGGGTAGTCACCTGCTCAGCACCAAGGTGGGTTGGGGTGAGGAATCCCCACCCTGGGGCTGTCCCCCTGGGGCTGTGGTTATCCCACTGTTGAACCTTTCCTGGGAAGGGGCTTGTCCCCAGGCCAAGCTCTTGGGACCTGGTGAAACTGGGGAGGTTGAACCAAACTGAGCGCATTTCCCTAAAGTAGTGTTTCTCCAGTGGTCCTGAGCCTGAGCAACCACCACCCTCACCAGGGCAGACACCCACACTGGGCCCTGGCCAACCACCCATGTCCCTGCCCCTTCTGTCCAGTGTGCCCGTGGGCACCGCCACTAACTGGCAAGGCCACATTTGCCCTCCCTCTCTCTGGAACCTGTTCCTTCAGAGGGGGTGAAGTGCAGGGGCGGTGGTGACAGGTACTGGTGCAGTCGCCCGGGTCTGCTGCTGCAGGAACGGCCACGGCCCCGCCCTCTGTTCTCACGGCTACATGCGCATGTGCGCTTTCCCCACTTGAGCAGACTGATGGAACCACACACCACCTTCCTCGTCTTCACCTTCAGCTCCCCTGGTCCATCAGCGCCCTTCAGCATTCCTCAGCACAGCATTTCATTGGTGACCTACCATCCCAGCCTCTGGTGGCCTTGCTGGTCTGTCCGTGACTCTGTGGTGGGTTTTCCCAGTTTCCACTATTACGAAATTCTATGACTTCCTCGTGTATAAACAAAACCACTTTGACACACATGCATGTTCAAGGGGTATTTGAAATCCATATTCAAGGGGTTTTAGAATGCTGTAAGTTTTCCCATTCTGTAATTTTTGCAAAACTCTTGAGATGCATTTCAGTTTGAAAGTTCACTAGTGCTGTTTTTTAAGGAAAAATAACGTTTTGCTAGGTTCATGGTTCAAGAACATAGTTTCCATAATTTATTTTGAAGTTAAAATGAGTGTAGCCTAGTCCTATCTGGGGCTTGTAGGTTTGGATCTCTGTCACATTCTCTTTAAAACAGAGCAGGATCTGGGTGCAGTGATGCATGTCTGGAATCCCAGCAGCTCGGGAGGCTGAGGCAGGAGGATCTTGAGTTCAATGCCAGCCTCAGCAAAAGGGAGTGCTAAGCAACTCAGCGAGACCTGGTTTCTAAATAAAATACAAAATAGGGCTGGTGATGTGACTTAGTGGGTAAACACCCCTGGGTTCAATCCCCAGTACAAAAAAAAAAAAATACAACAGGGGCAGACTATGGGACTTTGTCTCTCTCCCTGGCTCTCTCACTGCTGACACCTGCAGTCCATCCTGACCCTGTCACAGAGGCAGAGCCCCTTGGTACAGCGTTCCGTGCTTTAGGCCCTGGCTTTGGTGGGTATATGTTACTTAATGGGGTTGTTTGTTTTTGATGGGGTTAGTGGCTGATGGTGAGACCCCAGAAGGTGAGAAACCAGGAGGGGAAGGAGCAGAGGCCCCCACAGTCGAGGGCAGAAGAAGAGGAGGAGGAAGATGAGGAGGAAGACGAGAGCCTTCCAGGATGCAATCTGTTTATTAAAAATCTCAACTTCAGCACCACAGAGGAGACGCTGAGGGAAGTGAGTATCCACCAAGAACGGGGGACGCTCCAGGCTGCGATGCGGGCAGTGCGTCTGCTCTGGGTCCAGCCCGACTCAGGTGGTGGACAGCCCACCCTTCCGCACAACACCCCTGCTGTCGGTGCGGGAGTCCATATTCCAAACGTGCTTAAAAACAGTTCCCCAACTGCTTCTGTGGTGAGCGGCCCAGAAGTCAGTGCCACCACTGTGCGTGGCCTGATGGAGCCTGCAGGAGACTCATCAGTGAGGGTGTCCCCGCCTGGCATGTCTGGATGGGGTGAGTCTGCACCTGTGGGAGGAGAGCAGGAGGGGCAGGGTAGGGAGCTCCAGGCAGATATTGGCAGATGCCCAGTGAGCATGGCAGCCCATGGACTGCAGGGCCAGGATGGGCAAGGGGCCCCTCCTGCTCAGAGAATGGGGTCTGCGAGCTCCCTGCCTCCCCAAACGGGACTCCCCAGCAGAGGTACTGCTTTTGGTGACTCCAGTGCAGCACAGAACAGACGCTCACCTGATTTCCTGCTTAATGGATGAGTGACACAACTCACAGCCGTTAACTTGTCCTCGAAGGGAGATGGACAGAGGATGCAAATCTGAATCTCCTACCTTTCAAAATGTCCCCTGAGCTCTAAAATTCTATAGAGGGTTCAAGAGAAGAGGCATTATCCACTGACCCCGCCTCTGTGCTGTGACTGTCCCTAGGTAGGAGGACAGCCACAGCAGTGGAGAGGCCCAGACCCAAGCAGGCAGCATGGCCAGGGGCCCTGGAGCACCTGGTGAAGCCCTGATACCCATGTGACTCAGTTTTATAGGCGCACCCTAGCAGTGTCTCAAAGGCAGGTTGCTCTGAACCTGTCAGGACAGCCTCTGGTCCTGTGTTGTCCTTGTCACTCCTGGCGTGGTGTGGGATATCACTATTGGATCAGCATTTCCCGGAGTTGCACAAACGACAGCTCAAGGGTGTCCTTAGAATTGAAGGCCCTGGAGCTGGAAGGTTCAGCTAGGATCATCTAGTTCAGCTGGGAGATGGAGCTTCAGAGAGGTTGCCTCACTGTCCTGAGCTCACACAGCCCATTAGAGCACTGTGGGGAAGCACACCCAGATCACAGGACCCCGTCCCAGCACCTGAATGTGGAGCCATGATCAGGGGATAGTCCTCCCAGGCCTGGATCCTGGCCTCAGTCCTTACTAATGGGCAAGCCCTGCAGCCTTTCTGTGCCTCAGTTTCTCCGACTGTCATAGAGACGTGAGTGGAACTTTCCCATTGGGTTGTTTTGAAGGTTTGACTAGGATGAGTGAGATCCTCCAGGTAGAGGGTCCTATGCCTGAAGCACGAGTCTGCCGCCAGTGTGTGTGAGGGTCTCCGCTCCTCCTGCTGCCTGTCGCTCACTTGGTGGACAGTACTAAGCACCTGTTTGTCTTTGGTGCTGAAGACAGGGCCACAGCCAGAGTCACGTGGAGTGTGCCTTAGCTGGACTCTAAAGGGAGACAGGGGAAGGGAGGGGAAACGTAGGTTGTGACTTACAATCTTTTAGGATTATTTTGGCTTTAAGCACAGAGGATAGTGACGTGGTCGGGCCCGGGGTCAGTAGACTCCATGCCTCTGAACTGACCCCAGCTTCTGGGATCTGCAGCAGAACTCTCAGCTTTTCCAAGGCCTAGTTCTTCCCTATGTAAGTGGAGCAAGAAAGCAGCCCAGCTGCCATTTTGAGAGGCCTGGGGGACTGGCAAGTTTACTTGGTACAGGCCATTGCTAACCACCTCCGAATGACCCAGGATCTCCATGGGCAAACGTGGGAGGACAGTTTGGCAGGCTGCACAGTGGCTCAGAGCCTGGCTCAGCAGCCCAGGCCAGGTCCAGCATTGTGACCCCAACTGCCAGCTCCTGAGCCCTGCCTTCAGCTGCCCATCTGAGGGTGTCTCTGGGTCACTAGGTGGGTGGATGGTGTGGGGCCTGGCACAGACCTGTGCATGGTGAGCCGGCTCCTGGGGTCAGCTTTGCGTGCCTCCTGCTTCCTGTGCCCACAGCTGGAACCATGGTGACTGGAGAGGTTCCCGCGTAGGTGGCGGATGCTCCCAGAAGTTGGGGGCTGCATGATCCTCTCTTGTCCAGGTGTTTTCCAAAGTGGGTACTGTGAGGAGCTGTTCTGTCTCCAAGAAGAAGAGCAAAGCAGGTACCCATGGAAATCTTGGTGAAAGGAAGTGGTTCCAGAAGAAATCATACCTGTGGGCAGGGAGGACGGGCAGGCTTGTCTGAAACAGCCCCTCCTCTCTCATGGAGACTCCTGCTGCACAGTCAAAGAGGCCCACGTGTCCTGCTCTGTCTAGAGCCTTGCAGGCTCTCACATGGTCCTGGAGCTGTGTACCTAGTGGGCGGGCAGGGAACTGTCAGCACCCGGGGTCTCCCTCCTCCCCATTCCTTCCAGACATAGCAAGAAGGACTGATTGTGGGCTTTCCCACTTCAGTTCCAAGGGAAATGACCCATACATAGAACTTCTAGATCATTCCACCAGGTCATTAATCTTCATCTCCCTGGCCATTAGGTAGTGGGCAGGCAGAGACCACCTGGCCTCTCCCTTCAGCCCCGGGTCTTGTTCTGACCCTCCTGGCCTCCGCTCATTCATGCCCTGGTTCCTTGCAGAATATGAGCAAGGACACGTCCTTTGTCCTTTATCACAGCCACGTACCCCATTCAGCAGCCCTTTGATTCATGGACATGGTGGGGTGCAGCACAAGTCAAGAGTGACCACTGCTCATTCACCCCCTAACTGGCCTAGACCACCAAGGAGTGAGTGCCAGAGATATGGTCCCTGTCCCCAGGTACCTGCAGTAGCTGGGGGACATGTGAGCTGGTGGCTTCAGCACAGGACCAGGAGGGCTGTGGAAGGTTTTTAAAGTCAGAGTGGGCCTAGAGGCAGGGAGGCTGAGCAGCCTGGTGGCAGAGGCCAAGGTAGGAGGTGCCCTGGAAAGGGAGGCAATTTCCAGCTTAGGAAGTGACTTTTATGCACTGCAGGGGTTTGGACTGTGGTCTGGTGGGAACCACCGAGGGTTTTAAGCAGATGCTTCTGTGCATGAAGTTAGAGTTCCCTTGCCTCTGTCTGCTCATGCTGCCATGGCAGCAGATAAACCAGGCCACAGGGACACTGCCCCTCTGGGAACCTGACCCCTCCCCTGCAAGCACTCAGCAGCGCCTTGCCGCCCTGTCTTCGGTGTTGGAAGCAGCTCTTGGGGTGTCTGTTGTCCTTTCAGGAGCCTGCCATCTGGCCAGGCACTGGGGAGAGCTAGGTGGTATCTGGTCAGCCATGTGCAGCAGGATGAGACTGCACTCGGCCTGGGGCTGGCGTGAAGGACAGCTGGTTGCAGGTGGCTGTGCAGCAGGTCATACTGCTAACCCTTGAGGGGTACAAGGAGAGATGGTGGGCAGAGCTTGTGCAGAACTGGCACATGGGGGGCCAGAAGAGCTGGGTCCTTGGCACCAGCATGTGCCCCTCTCCTGCAGTCCCAGGTCGGCATTTCCTGTGGGCCGATCCCATGGGCGCAGAGGCTGGAAGCCAGGTGCTGCTCTTGGCAGACACCAGCCTCCCAGGCAGAATGTCCCTGCTGTGTCGGAGGCTGGGTGAGCTCCTCTTTCTCAGGAGTTATGATCGCCCACCGCCCGCGGGGACAATCACAACGCGTACGCTCTTCTTGATCACAGGAACCAAAAGGACTTTATTCCACAAGTCTCAGACTTATATTGAGAACATCAGCCTATCAGAGAGTAGACTACCAGGAAAGTCAGCCTATCAAGGAACAGTCTCCAGGCAGATACCAGGATCGCCTCATGTACAACAGCCAACCAGAGTTACTTCCTAAAACTTGTATATGAGTGCAGCTATGTCTGGCAAGCTGCCAGGCGCCATCTTAGAGATCAGGCCACGGTGTGGCTCTGGGTCCCTCAGAGCCCGCCCCTGACAAGGAGTATGTTGACACCCAGGTGCAGATGCCACCAAACAACCACCCCCAGCCTTCTGCCCTCAAACAAAAACTCTGCTCAGAGAGCAAACTGACAGGCACCATGGGAGAGGACTGCCTGCCCCCTGCAGTTTTGAGCCATGCTCGGGCTGTTCACAAGGTTCCCTAGCGTGCCTGGCCCTGGGTCCCTCAGCCTCTGGATAGAAACACAGGTGCAGGGCTCTGCAGGGGAGGCAGAGGTGCAGTTAGAGACCTTGTGCTTTGGGGTGCACCATGGGACTCCCCAGTGTTACCCCTTTATACCTGAGACACGCACACACACTGTCAGGAAGCAGCACCGCTGGAGAGGCTGCTGTTGCTCTTGCCCTCTGACCTCCTGTTGCCTTGGAGTGGGGAACCAGGCAGAGCCAGGGCTCCTTCACCTCCATGTCAGAACTTTAGACCTGAAATCCAGGAGCCAAATTCGAGGGTCAGAAATGTCCCCTGGATTCGGCCCTGGGTGCTTGTGATGCCACATGGAGGCAGGGCTGTCCAGGTAGAGGCTCCTGTTGGAGAACAGTGGTCAGCCCCGAGTCAGTTCCCATTCCCTCATGAAGGCAGGATCCTATTAGGAAGTTAATTATCACATCAGTCATCTGTTAATTAATAGTCAGTGAACCTCTGCAGCTGATTTGCTGGGGCAACTAGTCGTAAATGGCAAGCCAGGAGCTGAGGCCATGTGGGGGCTGGAAAGGGAACTGGAAAGGATCCAAAGCTGAGCCCTGGCTCACTCCATGCTCCCTCTCGTGGTGGGTCCCCTGTACCAGGAGTGCTGCTTTCCATGGGGTTTGAATTCGTGGAGTACTGGAAGCCAGAGCAAGCCCAGAAAGCCCTCAAGCAGCTGCAGGTAAGTGGGCTGTGAGCCAGGGTCCATGCTGTGGGCCCGTCACCTCTGAAACTGGGGGCAACCCCTGATCTCCTGTCTTGCTGGGCACGTCCTTTCACCAGTTTTCCAGGGGACAATGCCCAAGCAATGAAGACCCCTCTCAGCACTCCACGGCCACTTTCATTCACTTATTCCACCCACACGCTTGTGTCATGGGCCTAGTTTGTGACAGCACTGTGGTAGGCCTGGGGAGACCCTTCCACTTTCTGGTGTGGAGACGGGCAGTGAAGCCATGAATTAACACAAGACAAGATCATGCCGAATGCTCAGTCACATGACTTCAGAATTGGGGCTGCCTTGGGCTGGGTGGGCAAATGGGAGTCCCTGAGGAGCAGATGGCTGAGCCTACACCTGCCCACATGAAGTCCTTCACAGAGACCTGGAGGGAAAGCCATCCAGGAGCAGAGGATGACATGTGTAAAGGGCCTGTGTCAGGGACTTGAGGGAGTTGGGTTAATAAGCCCCCGAGGGAAGCTGGCCGAGCAGTGTGTGGTGGGCATCAGGGGAGGTAGAGGTGTTTAAGACCAGATTTGCAGGTCACTTAAAAGACTGGATGTCAGCCTGAAGGCTGGGTGAGACTGTTGGAGGTCTGGGAGCACATTGGGAAGGGTCTCATTTGTGCTTCAGGACAGTTTCCAGCCCCTGTGTGAAGATGAGATGGGAGCAGGGTGAGCAAGAAATCCTCAGTGGTCGGAGAACAGTAGCTTGGGCCAGGGATGGGCAGCAAATGTGGTGGGATGTGCTGGAGAGTATTTGAATGTAGATTGAACATCCTGTGCAGATGGAGGAGATAGCCTTCTGGCTGAGCCATGAGTCCGGGGATAAATGGGACCCTTAGCGAAAGAAGGGAGCCATTGCCGCAGGGAACACATGGCCAGGGGTTCTGTACCACCCCTGGGGAGCTGACCTCACTGCCAATGACCACATCTCCCTCACTGTGGCCCATGTGCCAGGCCCTGTCAGGGCATGGAAGAGGGAAGAGCACTTCCTGGTCTTTGGATAGACACTGGAACTCCCACTGTGTCACTGGCACTATGCGCTGTCAGGTCAGATGCAGCTCCTCTGACCCTGTGGGCATCTTCCTCTTCCACTTAGGTCAAGGTTCAGTTCAACTCCCTTGTGCAGACAGCACACTGCTCAGCCCCAGCTGTGCACACGTGTGTGCCCATGGACACCGAGGATTGCTTATGCACAGCCACCTGGCTATATTTTCTGGGAGGTTGGAGGGATTTTTGGGGTATTTCACACAGACGCCAGCCTCACCCACAGGGACAACTGCTTTAGGTGCAGGGTGTTGGGCCGGGAATTTTGGGAGCTGCAGACTACATAACAAACTCTCTCTGCAAGTCACACCAGAAGGTCTCCTGAAACTTAAGATGCTTTTAAGCAATGGCTAAGTCTGAGCACTGAATGCTGTAAGGTCAAGGTTACTGCAGTGTTCAGGGAGCATTTGGAGTCTGGGTCTCTGTGACCACTGGCCGCTGCCTGGCTCTCATCCTGCCATCTTGGGGAATGCTCTTCCGTGCCTGCCCTCCTGACCCCTCAGCACCGCCTCTGTCAGCTTGGCCTCTGTGAGAACGCCTCTGTGAGCTTGGCATCTGTGAGCACTGCCTGTATGAGCAAGCCCTCTTTGAGCTAGGCCTCTGTGAGCACGTGCTGACCTCTGTTAGCATGGCCTATGTGACTTGGCTTCTGTGAGCTCGAACTCTGTGAGCTCGCATTCTGTGATAACAGCCTCTGTGAGTAAGGTCTGTGAGCTCAGCCACTGTGAGGTCGGCCTCTGAAAACAGCCTCTGTGAGCAAGACCTCTGTGAACTCAGCCTCTGTGAGTACGGTTTCTGTGAGCTTGGCCTGTGTGAGCACCGCCTATGTGAACAAACTCTCTGTGAGCTAAGCCTCCATGAGCTCAGCCAATGTGAGGTCAGCCTTTGTGAGCTAGTCCTCTGTGAGCTCAGTCTCTGAGAACGGCCTCTATGAGTATGGCCTCTGAGCTCAGCCTCTGTGAGAACAGCCTCTGAAGCAAGGCCACTGTGAGCTCATCCTTCATGAGAACAACCTTTGTGAGCAAGGCCTCTGTGATTATGGCCTGTGTGAGCAAGGTCTCTGTGATCACAGCTTCTGTTAGCAAGACCTCTGTGAGGAAGGCCTCTGTGAGAAAGCCCACTGTGAGCTCAGCCTCTGTGTGCATAGCCTCAGTGATTACACCCTCTGTGAGCAAGGCCTCTGTGAGTTCGTCCTCTGTGAGCATGGGTCCTGTCAGCTCAGCCTCTGGGAGCCTGGCCTCTATCAGCAAGTTCTCCGTAAGCTCGTTCTCTGTGAGGATGACTTCTTTGAGCTTGGTCTCTATGAGCACCACCTATGTGAGCAAGGACTCTGTGAGCTAGGCCTCTGTGAGAACAGCCCCTGGGAGCACGGCTTCTGTGAGCACGGACTCTCTGAGCAGATATCTGTAAGCACAGCCTCTGTGAGCTCAGCCTCTGTGAGAATGGCCTCTTTGAACTCGGCCTCTGTGAGCACTGCCTATGTGAGCAAGCCCTCTGTTCCTAGGCCTCTGTGAGCTAGGCTTCTATGAACATGGCCCCTGTGAACTTGGACTCTGTGGCCAAGGTCTATGAGAACAAGGTCTCTGTGAGCACAGTCTCTGTGCACACCACCTATGTGAGCAAGGCCTCTGTGAGCTCGGCCCCTATGAGCATGGCCTCTGTGAGCAAGGCCTCTGTGAGAATGACCTCTTTGAGCTCGGCTGCTGTGAGCACTTCTTATGTGAGCAAGCCCTCTGTTCCTAGACCTCTGTGAGTTAGGCCTATTTGAACACAGCCGCTGTGAGCTCGGACACTGTGGCAAGGCCTCTATGCACAAGGTCTCTTTGAGCAAGGACTCTGTGAGAAAGGCCTCTGTGAGCACGGCCTGTGTGAGAAAGACCCTGTGATTTGGCCTCTGTGAACATGGCCTCTGTGACCATGGCCTCTGTGAGCATGACCTGTGTGAGGAAGGCGTATGTGAGTTCGGCCCCTGTGAGCTCAGACTCTGTGAGCAAGCCCTCTGTGAGTATGGCCTTTGTGAGCAAGGCCTCTGTGAGCAGGACTCTGTGAGCAGGACTCTGTGAGCTCAGACTGTGGCCAAGGCCTATGTGAGCAAGGCCTCTGTGAGCAAGGCCTCTGTGACCAAGGCCTCTGTGAGCAAGGCCTCTGTGACCAAGGCCTCTGTGAGGAGGACTCTGTGAGCATGGCCTCTGTGACCAAGGTCTCTGTGAACTTGACCTCTGTGAGCACAGCCTCTGTGAGCAATGTCTCTGTGACTATGGCCTTTGTTAGCACGGCCTCTGTGAGAATGGCCTCTATGAGCACTGTGTATATGAGCAAGCACTCTGTTCCTAGGCCTCTGTGAGCTAGGCCTCTATGAACATGGCCTCTGTGAGCTCAGACTCTGTGGCCAAGGCCTATGTGAGCAAGGTCTCTGTGAGCAAGTTCTCTGTGAGAAATGCCTCTGCGAGCACAGCCTCTGTGAGCAGCACCTCTGTGAGCATGGCCTGTGTGACCATTGCCTCTGTGAGCAAGGTTGCTGTGAGCACAGCCTGTGTGAGGAAGGCGTCTTTTGTGTTCAGCCCCTGCGAGGTCAGACTCTGTGAGCTGGTCCTCTGTGAGTACAGCCTCTTTGAGCTCAGCCTCTGTGAGCACCACCAATATGAGCAAGCCCTCTGTGACAATGGCCTCTGTGAGAATGGCCTCTTTGAGCTTTGCCGCTGTGAGCGCTTCCTATGTGAGCAAGTCCTCTGTTCCTAGACCTCTGTGAGTTAGGCCTATTTGAACACAGCCGTTGTGACCTCGGACACTGTGGCAAGGCCTCTATGAGCAAGGTCTCTTTAAGCAAGGAATCTGTGAGAAAGGCCTCTGTGAGCACTGCCTCTGTGAGCACAGACTCTGTGAGCACTGCCTATGTGAGTTCTGTCTCTGTGAGCACTGTCTATGTGAGGAAGGTCTCTGTGAGAAAGGCCTATGGGAAAAGAGCCTCTGTGAGCAAGGTCTCTATGAGAATAGCCTCTGTGAGCATGGCCTGTGGGAGAACGGCCTGTGTGAGCTCGGCCTCTGTGACCCTGCCTATGTGAGCAAGCCTGCTGTGTGCTAGGCCTCTGTGAGCTAGCCCACTGTGAGCACCGCCTCTGCGAGCTGGGATGTTGTGAGCAAGACCTCTGTGAGCAAGGCCTCTGTGAGTTCAGCCTCTGTGAGATCAACCTTTGTGAGCAAGGCCTGTATGAGCCCACCCTCTGTTAGCTAGGTCTTTGTGAGCATGGCCTCTATGAGAACAGCCTCTGTGAGCATGGCCTCTGTGAGAACTGCCTCTGTGAGCACATCCTGAGTGAGCTGGATGTGCCTTTGTGAGCTGAAAATGTACAGTGTGCCCCAGTCCCACCATGCTCTGTCCCTCACTGGGCATGCTGTCCAGTTGCTGCCCTGGAGCACGGAGCCAGGGACCCAAGCCCACAGAAGCACACTAGGGATGCTGGGGCCCTGTTGCCATGTCTGGAGGCCTCTGTTGATGAAGGCATGAAGCAGTCCAGGGCCAAGCCCTGGTGCTGGCTCTCGACCATCCTTAGTGAGTCCTGACTGCCCTTGGCAGGGGTGCACCCCTCTCTACTGGACCCCATCCCCTGCCAGGACCTGGACGTATCGCAGGTCTGATCTGGCCCAAGAGGGGGCCAGGTGGGAAATGGGAGATCAGATGGGCAGGTGAAGAAGAGAGGAGGAGGGTTGGCCAGTCCTCCTGCCCAGAGAAGACGAGTCCTGCCAAGGACACAGAGCCTCAGAACTGCTGGTCAGGGAGGCACAGAGCATGCCTGACACTGGTGCAGGGTGCGGGTGTCACCAGGGACCTTGGGGTGTGCCTGTCCTGGGCCCAGATGCAGCTGGCATCTCTGTCCCCCAGAGTCTTGAGCTGCACCCTCTACATGGGTGAAAGAAGAGGCTGGGCCTCTGGAAAACACTGAGTTTGTACTGAGATCAGAAATGACGTACGCACAGTGATAGCCTTGGGAGATGCCCTGCCAGATCCCAGTGGTGCCAGGGAAATCAGCACTGACCTCACTGCTGAGGAGCAATAGCCACACGGTCACTCCCACCTGTGAGCATGTGAGCTCTCTACCAGGGAAGGTGGAGAGACCTGTGTTCACCAACACTGGGATATGCCAGGGGGACTCAGCACAGGACCTCAGCCTCAGCTCAGTAGAAGCCATCTGGGCACTGCCTTGGGCTTCTACTGGCTCAGTAGAGGGGCCCAGCAATCTCTGGCAGGTGCTCTGCCCCTCTCTGAAGCTCCTGCCTGCCCACAGGCACTGGGACTCCTGTGGCCCCACTGCCCAGACACCTCCTCTCTGTGTGGGCTCCCTCTCTGTGCCTACGCATCTTAACACTGTTCAGCCATCATCAAAGCACATCCGGCCTGATACTTTCTGACCACCCTCTGTGGGCTGCTTTGCTAGGCAAAATCTCAGGCCTCATTCTGAAGAGTGAGTTTTAGCAGATACAGGTGAACAGACAGGTGGAGGCCCAGGTGCCCAGCACCACACCTGCAAGGTCAGCTGGGAGGGGAAGGCTTCCTCTGAACTTAGATCTCAAGCCAAGCCACCTGTCAGACTGTCCCTGGTCTGGATGCTTCTGTGCAGCCTCCGTTATGTTCTTTGTTCAGACTATGTTAGACATGAGTACTTTATTTGGAAGAAGAAGTGCAGGGTGGCTCTAAGACAAAGTTCATTTTTACAAGATGACATGGAGATCACAATATCTGTGAATTTGAGTCCTATCTTTTCCACTTAGCATTATGCCATGAGCATGTCCCCATGTTATTAGATGCTTTACTACAGGGACTTTGGATTTATACAGAGGCCCTTTATGTAAATGTAGTCACTACTTTTAAATTGACTCACTTAAAATCACTGTCTTGATGACATTGTTTTCCCCAGGTTTGATTTTAAAACTTACAATTTACATTCTTGGTGGTCCAAATCTTAGTGTGTGTCTGTTTGATTGTTTCCTCAGGAGAAAAATCGGGAGTTATAATTGCTGATCCAAAAGAGGTAAAGGTCTAGGACACACCTGATCCATGGAAGATCTGCTCTTCTGAGATTTCACACAAAAGGACACACTCATCAGAGAGGTATGGAAATGATATTTAATTCCTAGCAACAGCTGACAACTGTTGTGTTTTGTTTTTGAAAATCTGCTTTTTTGACCATTTAAAGAATGGCACCTGGTTTAGGTTGTGTTCTCTTGGCAGCTGGTGAGGTTGAATAGTTCTCATACGGTGATGGGATGCTTTAGTCTTTTCTGAATTGCCTATTTGTATCCATAGTCCTTTCTTCCATGGAGATACCTTTTTTCTATTGATTTACAAGTACTCTTTACATATTGAGATAATTAACAGCCTTTTGATATTGCATGTTTTAAGTATTTTCCCCAATTTATCATTTTCTCCTATTTTTTAACATGAAAATGGTATGGAAATTTTAGGTTGCCAAATTCATCAAATTTGTCCTTAGTGTTTCAACATTGATATCATGTTTACAGAAATCTGTTTCCACACCAGATATGTATGTATAAAATATTCTTTCCATAGTTTCTTATGACTTTGCTGTTGTAGTAATCCATCTGGAGTGTATATAGATATGTAGTGTACTATGTGTCCAATGTATTTGTCTGTTTATAGTTGAGCAGTTATTCTGGTTCAGTCTGTCTCCACCAATTTAAGGTGCAAGTGGCCTTACATTAAAGGGCAGGACAATCTGGCTTTCTCTTTGCTCCGTTGAACTCTGCCTTTTCTCTGGCACTAAATCAGCCTTCCTGTTTCCTTACCCATATGAACTTCCACATCCCGCTTCATATACATTAATGAAGTTCACAAAACTATGCAGGAAGATTTTTGTGTGTGTGGGAATTTCCTTTTGTTTGCTAGTCAATTTGGGGAGAACTGACATCCTTACAGTATATGTCAGATTGTTCATCTAGGAATAGAATGCTTTTATTTCATTTGTTTCCTCAGTAAACATATTGCTGGATAAAGGGTATTTTTCATCATGTTTATTGACTTTTGTTTTTATGTCATGTGGTTATTCTGAACAGCTTTTTAACTATTGCTGATGTATAGAAATTCATTATATTCATAATAGTATTATTTTGTTGCTGACTGTCTACCTTGACACCACAGTTCACATTTCTTGGCTCTTTGTGATTTGCTGTTTGAGAGAGGGGCAGAGGAGAAAACCTTCCTGTTGAAATTAACAGGAGTTGTGCCTCTGCCTTCCAAATCCTCTGATTCCAGATGAGGATGGGTGACAGGAATGAGGGTCACATGCTGAATTTGCTCTTCGCAAGGTGCCCACAAAGCTAGGAAAGCACTGGCCACTGATTCTCCATCTGGGACACAGGTCCCTTGTGAAGTTTGGTGGTTTGGGTACCAGGATTGAACCCGGGGATACTCTACCACTGAGCCATATCCCCAGCCCTTTGATTTTGAGGCAGGGTCTCCCTGAACTTGCAATCCTCTTGCCTCAGCCTCCCAAGTTGCTGGGATTGCAGGCATGTGCCACCACACCCAGCTGTGGTAAAGTTTTAAATACATATTTGTTTTCTGTCCATCTTCACTGGACTTTCCAGCCATGGCTCACTAGTACTCCTCAACATTCTTCCAGCCTTTCTCTATCTTTAAATGCATATGTATTTTCACTCTAGGACTTGAAATGTGTAAATTTGTAGTCTAGTTTCTCTGTTGGCTGTACTTGGTGTTTCTAAGATCTGAGCTCTGCTGGAGTTCTCTGCCAACATCAGGTCTAGCTCTCACTGTGCAAGACCAGGGAGGACCGTCCTTCCTCACCGGAAATGCTCTAGAACATGTCAAGTGAGGTCTGGGGCTTTATAGCAGTAAAGAACCAGTGGGGATTCCTCGGCGTTGGGGAAGTTTTTCTGTCAGTGGTCAAACTGCGTGTATGGTTGCACGTCTATGCCAGGAGCACCCCTGCTGTGTCCCTCACTCAGGTCCCGTGGGTTTGTGGTGGCACTCCGTACCTGTTTAGAAAGGCCTTGCTGTCTTTCTTAGTGCTTCGTGTCTGGCACAGTGTCCTGCACCAAAGGCTGCACCCACACTCACCTCCTCAGAGCTGGGTCCATTCGTCTCAGGCTTTGGTTCTTGTGCCTCAGTGACAGTCTGGGGACCCTCCATTTCAGCTGACATGCAGTTTACCCTGAATGCTCCAGCACCTGCCAGGGACCCATGCTGCGTGAGTCTGGCAGGACTTCTGGTCACCATGGGAGCTCTCTGCACTTTCTGCTCTTCACGTGTCTAACTGAGCTTCTCTCTGAATTGCCCTGGACTTCAGTGGGCCCCAGGAAGGGATCCCAGGTCTGCAGCGAGCTTTCCTACTACCACTGGGCTCTGCTTGCTTCCGTGAAGACCTCAGTCCCCAGCTTGCTTTGTGGTTTCCCTGTGTCCTCCCATGTCCCATCTTCCTGTTCCTTGCCAGTCCTTACCCAGGTGCCTTCTGGCAATCTTCCTCTTTACCCCATCCCTTCTCTTGGTCTGTGGCCAGGTGTTACACGCTGTCCCTGGCAGGTGTCCAGCTGGCTGGATCTGTGGCAGGTGTGGGGCTAGCCTACCACTCACTAAGTACATTCCTGGATACATTGGAAAGCCATCTGTCCCTCTTCCCTTTCCTAAAACGATGTGGGAACCACTCAGCCACTGGAGCCTGGGCTCTACCCACCACCTTCTACTGCTGGCCAGTCCACTGTTGGATCAGGGAACCCGGGAGGGGTGCAGAAAGAGACCAAGAGAACCTGCTTCTGAGAAGGTCCCAGGGCAGCAGGTGGCAGGTGGCAGGGGAGGGCTCTTGAGGGTCTTCCCAGGGCACTGCTGACCTTCCTGACCTCAGTGCTCTGCTGCACGCCAGCCCCCATCATTATTCATGCTAGACCAGTCCATCATGAGTGCTTGCTCCTTGGCTTGGTCAGCAGTGACCCCAAGGACGGGAGGAGCCAAGTGCTTCCCAGACCCCATTACCTCCTCAACCCTCACAGTGATCCTGGTGCCCACAGATGGGGCATCTCCTGTGGGCCACAGTCTAACCCCTTTTCTGTTTTTCTCTCCTTTACTAATTACTCTGCAGGCAGAAGTTTTCAACTGGTAGAGGAAATTAAACTCTCTGAAATAAGGTGGCCATGTTCCTCCGGAATGCCCCTTGGTTTTAGCAGAGAAAACAGCATCTCCGATTGTGGCCTTGCTGGCTCAGGGTGGAGGGGCAGCTCTGACCTCACGCCAGGTCTCCTCGGTGTCTCTATGGCCATGTAGGTGTTTCCTGCCATCCTCTTGTCCATCCAAGGTCCTGTCCTGGGCCTGGTCATCTTGACCCTCAGAGGCAACCTGTTTTTCAAAGCGAGTTTGTTCCCAGTCCACTGTGAGCTCCTGTGCTCTGCTGGCCCACCTGCCCCAGGCCGGCTGCCTCCTGGCCACGGGCAGCTGTGGTCCACAGCTCTGCCCTGGTCCCAGGGCGTGGCTCAGTCCCTGGCTGCACCTGCACACCCACCACCAGCCTCTGCTCAGCCCGCCTCTCACCTGGCCCTTGCTCCCAGCTGCTCAAGACTCAGCCTGAGCACTCGAGCTTTGCCACAGGCTATGACAAGCCAAGCCGAGATGAGCTCCCTGAGGCAGAGGCCAGCAGAGGAGGGAAAGGCCCAGGACCTGGCGGTCACTGCAACAGGCATGCTGGGGCGTCTCCACACCTGGACAGCCCCCATCATCACAGGTGTGGTGTCACTCTCACCTCCCAAAGCAACACGGCAGTCGCTTCCTGGGTTCCGCTCTTGTGTGTATGCTGCATGTGTTTTTGAAGGGAAACCATTACAGCAGGAGAGCAAGTGGCCATGGTCAGGTCCTCCTCTTGGAGAAGGCAACTGGGGCTACTGTGCAGCAGATGAGTGAACACGAGGAGGCTGCAGCCTGAGAGAAGAGACGGAAGGTGACTTCCTGGGGACAGTGAAAGATGGCGGTTTGTGTCAAGCCCAGCGGAAGTGGGAGAGTGAAGGCCTGAACTGTCCTGGACGGGGCTTGGCAGGGCCCTGCTCAGCAGGAAGTCACTCCCTCCTGAGCCCTGGACCTGGCCCTCAGGTGGAGCCTGACCTTCCTGACATGCCATGCTGCCGTGCCCTCTCGGGGTCCACCTTGCATTGCTAGAGGGATCCAGAGGCAAACCTGGGCTCAGGCGCCTATTCCAGTGGTATCTGACAGAGCAACCAGAGGACTGGATCAGAGAAGGTACTCTAGCCAGTGGAGTAAGAAGAGCTGGGCCCACGGGCCTCCGTGAAGAGAAGGGCCCGAGGGCAGGGGAAGCTCCCTGGGCTCAGCAGGGGCCCCTCCACTGCCCACAGGGCGTCTGATCAACGAGTGGCCAGTGCTCCTTCCTCCCTGTGTCCCTGGCAGCTCTGAGAGTGCCTCAGGTCTGTGCTGGATCTCCACCCTCCCAAAGCACAGTGTCTGGGTGGTGGGAATGGCGGAGCCTCGTGGGGCCCATCATTCACTGAACACGGAGCCCCAGGCAGGCTCTCCCTGCTCCTGGAGCACACGCGCCTTGCTGCCTTCTCCCTCCCATGTCTGCAGACCCCTCCACGGGTTCCTCTTCCCCGTGCAAATGCACACAGTGTGGCCCCAGCCCAGCCCCACAATGTCCTGGGCCCAGGATGAATGTCTTCTGTGCCCATAGTGCCCTGGCTTCCTGAGGCCCTGCTCCTGAAAGAGGCCTCTGGGTTGCTCCCAGACACTCTGGAAGGTCCTCCACCTCTGTATCACAGACCCACTCTCCCCTTGGAGCATGGTTGGGTCTCAGGGAGGTGTGAACTCGATCAGAGATCAGAGAGGTGACCAAGCTGCATTTGTCCCCGGGACTGACTGCCCCTTTGTAAAGCCAGGTCTTGCTTTTGAGAGGCAGGCTCTGTCCTGCCTCTGCATGTTGGCTGGCCTTAGCCTCCTTTGACCAATTGAATGTCATGCAGTGACATTGCAGCTCCTGGCTGTGCCCTGAGAGGCTCCATGTCACCGCCTCTGTGCCCTGGGTGTGCGTCCCTAGGGCACTGCTCCAAAGCTGGACTGGCTGTTGGGGGCTGAGCACCACGTGGAGAATGACAAAGCAGCTCAGCTGACAGCAGGCACCAGGCAGTGGCCTCTAGACCCAGGAAGAGGGGCTGCACAGGAGCCCAGGCAGGGCAGCAGGGGCCCACCAGATAGCCTGGTGAAATATGAAATCCTTAAGTGGCTGGTTTGTGGGTGAGCGGTTCTGTAGTGACACCTGACTGGCAGAGGTCTGGAGACTGAGTGGGGGCGATGCCTTGGAGGCCTGAGCTACTGGCACTCCATGGTGCAGTGACGTCTGGACCTTCCAGTGGTTTCTCTCCCACCAGTTCCTCCACAGCCCTGTGAAAGCATGTGGGTCTTGGCAGCACATGTCTCAGGCACCAGGTGACTGAGGAGAGGTCACCAATGTCCCAGCCTGGAGTCCTCTTGCAGAAGACAGAGACTACGGAGCTCAGGACAAACAGCACAACAGGCTGCCTTCACCATGCAGAGATGAGGGCAAGGGATGCTGGTATGGAGAGTGTCTGGCGCAGGTGCCCTTGGAGTCGCCTCTGCACTCAGAAGCATTCAGGCCTCTCAAGCCCATGAATCATTGGTTAGACTATCAGCCGGCGAAGGGCACTGAGGCTCAGTGGTGCTCAGCAGAAGCTGGGAAAGCCTTCCCCACCTGGCCTGGGAGGCAAAGGGACAGGAGGCCTTGGGAGATCGGGCCCTAACAGAGCAGTTGATTTGTTCTGCTCATTCAGCTCCGTGATATTAAAATGTAAGTAAGCCTTTGCGTGTTTGAAGATGCATCTGAACACACTCACTGGCATAGAAAGGCCTCTCTTAGGTTGGCCTTTTCCAGAAGTGTATTTGCATTTTGAGCCAAAGCTGTGCCTGACCCACCCTAAAGATTGAGAGGAACCCAGTGGGTGAGCTGAGGACAGACAGGCCCTGAGTGAGCCTGGGCCTAAAGGGTAGAGGAGGTCAGGACCTGGCCCTGCCTTGTGAGCATGCAGAGGGTGGGTGTGGCCAGAGACAGATGTGTGGGCTGTCTAATCAGCACAGGAATGTCCTGCTTGAAGAAGAGGGACTCAGGTGCTTGGAGCTGGGTGGGAGCTGATGTGCTATGGGTGTTCCTCCATGCTGGCCACCTCTAGTGACATGTAGACAGAGAAGTAAAGGAACTGAAGCTCTAGCCTTGTCCATAAACCCCATGAACAAAGTGCTCTGATTGGAAGGATGGTTTCTCCTGGGAAGCCTCCTTGGGTTGGGTTGTGGGTGCTCTTCCAGGGGCAGCCGGTGCACTGTGGCCAGCCTGATGGGCAGCACCCAAGTCCTTTCCATCTCGTGCTCTGCTGCCTCACAAGCTGGCTCCCAAAGGCACCAGGATGTCTCCCTTCTGGAGAGTGGAGAACAGGGAGGAGGTGAAGCCCTTCTGCGTTCCCTGGCTCCTCCTCTGTGAAAGGCCCCGGTGCAGCTGCAGGAGACGCAGTTGGAACAGGAGGGGTGCAGCCCTGCCCTCATATAGCTGATCGTCTGACTACGTTAGGCCCACTTTTCTCTTGCTTTTTCTCTACCCAATTTCCAGTTGTGATTTTCATACCCAGCCAGACTCTCAGTCAAGGTGGGCATCAAGTTCAGTGTATACTCCTCCCGATATCTATTCCAACTGTCTTCTCTGCCCTGAACTAAACCCCTCAGCCTCCCACCTGCCTTGCCTTTTGTCTTCAGTGCCTGCCCCATACTACCAGCAGGACGGCCCTGGTAACTAAGATGGCAGTGTGGTTCCATGTGCAGTCACTTTCCCAGTCTTAGTGGATGGGGTCCAGATTCCTGAGAACAGAATCCAAGATCCTCTGGAGGGCCTCTGTCCAGCCCCAGTCCCATCCCTCACAGCCTTTTCTCACCTCCACACACACACACTCCCACTCCCATAAAATCCCCTCTCCACACCACATTGCTCCTTCTTGCTGTTTTGAGTGGCATCCCTCTCTCACTTTCTTGGTAAACTCCAATTAATTCTATACTTCCAATTCTTATAAAATATTTGGTGTATGTATAGTCCAAGTGTGAATTCACTCTCCTCCAGCACATGTGCCAAGCACAGGGCTCCCTGCCTCCCTTGCTCCCATTTACCCTCCTCAGACATGATCATTTTCAACTTCTTATTCTAAAGGTATTTATCTCCATGTGTCTAAATAAAAGTGTCTAGGTTGCTCCTTCTTGGAGTCTTACCTTAGCCCTGACTTGCTGAACGCCTTCATGAAGATGTGAACCAGCTTGTTCTTGCTTTGCATGTCCTCCTGACATGGCGGTGCCGACTCTGAAGCTCTTTCTACCAGCTTGACTTACGTGGGTGTTGAGCATGGGCACTGTGCACTGTGCCAAGACTGCTTTCCCTTCGCTGGCTGCCCAGGGCTCCTGGAGTTCACAGCTGTCCTCGTATACCCTCATTTTCTATGTACTTATAACTAATTACAGCCCGACCCTTCTCTACTTTTCTAATGCTCTGAATTTCAGGTCAACTCCTGGCATCTCTCCAGAACGTTTTGGGGGTTGGAGAGCCTCCTGGCCTCACCCATCATTGTGATCTGAGGATTTCTTTGCCTCTCTTATTTCCTGGGCTGCATTTTCCCTTTCTCCCGATTCACCCCTTCCTTTTTTGGAGGGCTCCCTACAGTAGCTTTCTGATAAGGTATATATTTGAGGTAAATTTTTTGAAGAATCTGTTACGTCTGAAAATAATCCTGATTTTACCTCATTTTTGTTTGCTATTTCGGCTAGATGTGAAAGTCTAACAGGAAACACTTGCATTCAGGATGTGATGCAACCCAGTTTCCTGGGTTGCTGTGGAGAAAGCTCTGGTCCTCTGGTCCTCTGTATGTGACCTTGCTTCTTTTCTATCACATTCTGGACTCCACAGTGCAGTGTACTGATGTGGATCTACAATCATCCCTTTCCTGGGCACTTGACTTCTTCAATCTGAAAACTCATGTCCTAAAAATTTTCTGAAGTTAGTGACTATTTCTTCTTCTGTGTTTCTTCTCACCTCCTTCTAGAATTGCTATTATTAGGATATTGGTCCTTCTCAACTAATACTTTAATATTATCTTTCCCTTCTTTTTATAAGTTCTTGTCTCTAATTCTTTTATTTTTTATAGAAATATAAATCTATTTCTTTGAGGTTTTGCTCTGCCTTCTAAGAGGTTTATTCTACTTTGTTGTCCAATTCTTTGAACTTCTCATTTCTGCCATCATATACTAAATTTATTTTGTTCTCTGAGTGATTTCTTTTCGTGGCCTTCTATTCTTGTTTCTTGGATGTAACATCATCTTTTATTTCTTTAACGACATTAGTGATGGCTTCCATAGAGTTTGTTTCTTGTGTGATCTCTGATTTATCTGGATACATGTTTTGCTGTGTTTGTTACCCTCTCTTCATGTCACACTGCAGCCTGTGCTCATGTGTCTGATGACAGTTGACTTTAGCTCATGAGTGAGCAGGAAGCATGGCAAGGCCAGTGGAAACTCCAGGCATGTGGGGGGTTCCTTGCTTGCGGGGCTTTCTGTGAGGAGGTTCACTGTTCCTGCAAGTTGGGGATTTTCATATCGGTATCTTTAGGCCTGTGTATTTGTCCGGTTGGATTGTTCCTCTTCTTGGCTGGACTCATAAGGCCTGACAGCGCCTGTCCCAAGGGCCAAGCAAGCAAGGAGCTGAACAAGCGTGTGCTGCTGTTCTCTGTGGTCAGCGTGGTGCTGCAGCCTCCTACTTAACTCTCTTGCGGGCCATGCCCTGGCCTTCTGCTGGGCAGGGAAGGGCATCTCCTGGCCTGCCCATGTAGGGCCTCCAGGCATCTGACCACGCTGAGGAGAGACTCTGGCACAGCCCGCCTGTTTTATCTCCACCTGTTCCCAGCTCCCACAGCCCTGGCGCCAGCCACCACTGAGCTGTTCTGCCCAGCTACAGCAGGCTCTCCTGGGCTTCCCAGCTGGCAGAGCCTCTGCCACCCCAGCCCTTCCTTATGTATCCAAACCTCCAGCTCCTTTCCAGTTTCCAAGCTCTGTCCTCTGCCCTCTTCTTCACCCTTGTGGGTGTGGACCTATCAAAGAAGCCCTGTACTGTCTGTGGGGGACTCAGAGCAGGATCCATCTGCCAGCCTCCAGGTTCAAAACACAAACTGGCCCTCCTCTGCCCAACTGCCTTGGTCCTGCAGATGGAAACATGTGCACATGAGTGTGTGTGTGTGTGTGTGTGTATTATTTGCACACACATATTAAAATACATAGCACTCAATAAGATTTATTCTTTCAGAATACCGATCCCAATTCAAGATCCCAGAAGCTAATGTGTGACCTTTGCTTGATTGTCCCATTTGCCATCCTGCTGCCTGTGAGGGTCTTTCTGAGTCTCTGAAGGGTCATGTAGGAAATGCTTGTGGGTTTTCTCACCAACCCACTTGCTCTCACTTGCAGGCAGACAGAGCAAGGTACAGTGTGTTTTCTGTGCCAATTCTGTGCTGCATGCAGGAATCCTACCTGGCTCACCCTTGTCCCGAGAGTTCCCAGCACAGAGTATCCCTGTAGTGCTCCACATACACTAAGGACTGAATGAAGATCCAAACAGATGAATGGATATGCCAACAACTGGGTGGTGGAAGGATGGGTGGTGGTGGAGGAGTGGATGGATGGATAGAAGCTGCTTGGAAAAGCAATGACATAATGAGCTGGAAAACCCTTGGCAAGCCCTAAAGTTATATACATAAATTAAGGCATTCTGGTTCTGTGTGTGTGTGTGTGTGTGTGTGTGTGTGTGTGTATCCATCCCTCTTTTTACTTTTTATTTTGAGACAGGGTCTTGCTACATTGCTTAGGGCCTTGCTAAGTTGCTGAGGCTGGTTGAACTTGTGATCCTCCTGCCTCAGCCTCCTGAACTTCTGGGGTTACAGGCATGAGCCCCTGTGCCAGGCATTGGGTTTATAGTCTTCATGCTATACTTCTCAGAAACATTGTGAAGTGTCTTCAGAATCTTTGCACCATAGCTATTGCTTCTTGGCATGACCATGTGGAACAGAGGAGCTCTAGTGATGGGTGTGCACCACTCAAGAGGAAGCTCAGTTTAGCAAGGGTTTCCTTTGGGCACCACCTTGGTCTCTAGCTGGTGACTTCTACCTACATGGAGGGTAGACTGGGTTCTGTGCATTAACATATATTCCCCTTTCAGACCTCAGTTCACAAATCTCTTAATCTAGCTGTATGGTGGTACATGCCTATCATCCCAGCTACTGGGAAGGCTGAGGCTGGAGGATTGTAAGTTGGAGACCAGTTTTGGTAACTGAGCAAGACCCCATTTAAAAATGAAAATTTAAAATGGGCATAAGAAACTGGGTGGCACCTGCCATTCAGTAAAAGATCATCATCATCATCATCATCATCTTCTTCTTCTTCTTCTTCTTCATCATCATCACCATAATCTGGAAAGCATTTCTCAGAGTTCCTTCCCCAAAAAACTGACCTCTGCTGTACTTCCTCCAGGCCCTGCTGCACCTGGATTTCCAAGTACTTTGTCCTTACATTCCTTGTCCAGCAAGCCTAGCAGATCAGGTTACCCCATGTCTGCACTCAGGCTTGCTTCAAGGGTGACAGGCCCAGAACAAAGTGTGACACACATTAATAACAAGTTCTAAAGATGCAGTGAGCAAGAGTGGAGGAGGAAATGAAGTCTGATGGCAGGAAGCACTTCCTTCCACTACAGGCCCAGTGGTTGTCAGACAACCACAGGCCACCAGGAGCAGCTAGCCTTCCTGAAAAGAGTAGATGGCCTCTCACCAGACCATGGTAAAGCTGATCCACTGGCCATGATCTGAAGACAGCAGAGCTGTGCCCTGGTTCTGTGAACCACACAGGGGTTCACATTCAGCGTCCAGCACACTACACCAACTAGTGCTCTGTTGCCAGCAGACCTGTACTGCAGACTCACAATGCTATTTGTCCATGGGTGGGATAAGTCTACTTCACCTGGAGGCCACCCAGCAACTTCACTCCCTTTCAGTAGAAAGTGGCTTGGAGATGTCGTTGCCTACTTTCCATAGAAATCGAAGCTAGAAATTGACAGTGGGGAAATATAATGGGTTCACTAGATGCTTTGACTATATCCTGTGTCACTTTGAAACTTACATTTTTTTCTTTTTCCCAACCTTTTCCCTGACCTCCCTGATACTTTATTTATTTATTTATATTTTTTATTGGAGAATAAACATAGGGACAATTAACCATGACTCCTCATCCCCTGTCACTTTTTGTATTTTATTTAGACACTGGATTTCACTGAGTTTCTTAGGGTCTAGCTAAGTTGCTGAGGCTGGCTTTGAACTCTCGATCCTCCTGCCTCAGACTACCACACCTCTGAGATTACAGATGTGTGCCACCATGCCCAGCTCTTCATGATTTTCCCCCCTGATCTTTTCCCTAACCTTCTCCTCTCTGATCTTTTCCTCAGTCTTCTTTTCCCTGAACTTCTGTCCTCCCTGATCTTGTTTTCCCTAAACTTCTCCCTGATCTTCTTTTACCTACACTTCTCCTGCCTGATCTCTTTTGTCCTGATTTTCTTCCTGATTTCTCTCCACAATCTCATTTTCTCTGAATCACCTCTTAAAAACACCCCTTTTCCTCATGATGGGCATAATTACAATCTTTCTGTTCCTAGGACCTTGATTCATTCTGAGTTGAGTTCTGTACAGAATGAGAGATAAGGATTTAATTTTATTTCTCTGTATGTGGATTTTCAGTTTTGCCAGCACCATTTGTTACAGACACTATCTTTTCTCCAATGTAAGTTTTTGCATCTTTGTCTAGTATGAGATAACTGTACATATGTGGGTATGTCTCTGTGTCTTCTATCCTGTACCATTGGTCTGCCTATTTTGGTGCCAATAACATGCTGTTTTTGCTATTATTGCTCTGTATGTCGGCATTGCGATCCCTCCTGCTTCCTCCTTCATGGTAAGGAGTTCTTTGGTTGGTCCTAAGCAGATATGATTAAGATTTGGACCTACTTTTTCTTCTATTAGGTGCAGGGTCTCTGATCTACTTCCTAGGTCCTTGATCCATTTTGAATTGAGTTCTATGCAGGGTGACATATAGGGGTTTAGTATTATTTTGCTGCCTATGGATTTCTAGTTTTCCCAGCACCTTTTGTTAAAGAGGCTATATTTTCTCCATTGTATGTTTTTGGTTCTTTTGTATTTAGATAACTGTATTTATGTGGGTTTGTCTTTGTGTCTTCTATTTTGTATTATTGGTATACCTGCCTATTTTTGTGATGATACCATGTCTTTTCTGTTACTATTGCTCTGTAGTACAGTTAAAAGTCTGGTATTTTGATAACTCCATCTTTACTCTTCCTGCTAAGAAGTTCTCTGGATAGAGTTTCAAGGACAATATTGAATTGGAGCGATGAAAGAGGGCATTTCTGTCTTGTTCCAGTTTTTAGAAGGAATATTTCAGTTTTTCTCCATTTAGAATGATGTTGGCCATGGGCTTAGCATAGACAGCCTTTACAATGTTGAGGTATGTTTCTACTGTCCCAATTTTTTCTAGTATTTTGAACATAAAAGGGTGTTGGATTTTATGAAATTCTTTATCTGAAGTTATTGAAATGAACATATGATTCTTACCTTTAGTCCATTGATGTGATGAATTTCATTTTTTGATTTCTGCATGTTGAACCAACCTTTTGTCTAGTGGATGAATCCACTTTGATCATGGTGCACTATACTTTTAATATGTTTTGTATGCAATTTGCCAGATTTTAGTTAAGAATTTTTGCATGTATGTTCATCAGGGATATTGGTCTGAAGTTTTCTTTCCTTGATTTGTCTTTGTGTGTTTTTGGGATCACGGTGATACTAGCTTCATAAGAATGTGTTTGAAAGGATTAGCTCTTATTCCATTGAATAAAATATGAGGAGTATCGGTATTATCTTCTTTGAAGGTCCTGAAGATCTTGGCTGAGAATCCATCTGGGGAACCCACATTTCTTATGGAGGAAGGCAGCCAGACCCATATTGGACTTCTGGAAAATGAGAGGTAATTATGTATTAGGTCACTGAGGCTTAGGTTTTTGTCAGAGCATTTACTGATAATTGTGCCAATTAACCCATATAAGCTCACTTCAACTGAGGAACTCTCAAGGTCTGATGCCAAATCAGGGTGAGAAATACTTGCACTCATCACACACTGTTGGCCAAGAAGAGTATTCCCGCAGGGGCCAATGTTTGGCCTTGGAGTTGTTAAAAATATCGGAGAAATTGTGCTCACGGACACTCTTCATAGAACTGGTACCCAAGATAGTACAAGGAGCATGTCCGCAACTATATAAATGATGCCTTGAAACAGAAATTTCAGCAGTCCACTAAATGAGAGATTTTATATTTACTTACTTGCTTTGCTTTGGTTTCAGTTTCCGGGCATACATGTCTCTGTTCTTATGCAGCACTCACACAAGCAAATTTTTTCCAGGTGGAAGGTTACCCATCCATGCCATTTAAACACTTCTGCAATAGGAGAAAGGAGGAAGCACTTGACTGCTCATCACTGACAATCTGCCAATCATATCACATGGGATAAAGAATCACCCTTGGGGGCTGGGGAGATAGCTCAGCTGGTAGAGAGCTTGCCTTGCAAGCACAAGGCCCTGAGTTCCATCCCCAGTACTGCAAAAAAAAAAAAGAATCACCCATCACCCTTGGTAGGAAAACTGGAGATGCTTGCTATCTGGTATACTGGCTGCATCGTTGTGACCCTTAGAAACCACACTGTAACAGGAATACTGATGACACTGAAATAAATAAATATATAAAGTTCTCTCTATAGCTCCACCTTATCTTAGATTTACCATGGAACAATAAAAAAAATGCATTAGGTGACTGTGTCAGGGCTGGAGTCTCCTTCAAGCAAACTGATATCCTTAGAATTAGGAAAGTGAAGCTTGACTTGTTCTCTTTTATACAAGAATTGCTACATTTTGAGTCATGTTAACATCATATGTTTGAAACTAATTGGCTAGAAAGCAAAACAAACTCTGAGAGAAATGAATCTAGTTAGTATACTGCACACTCTCTTCCAGTTATCATTAAATATTTTATCTCTGCTAGCAAAGATACCATTTCTACTCAATGCTTTCACTAAAAATATCTCACCTCTATCATTTTAGTTAATACCTGGAGTTCTGTTTGTTTGAATTTTGCAAAAAATGATTCAATTGGTTAGAGTCCAACACATTTTTATTGAGGTTTTTTTCACCATACCCTGAATAAATATAGGAGATACAATGAAGAATTGATTATCTGCTCCCTGTTCTTTTGGATGCTATATTTTTATGGGATTTTTATATTTTATATAAGTGTGGAGAAATTACAGATGTGTAATTAGTACTCTGAAAAAAATAGGGTACCATGAAAAATAAAAGATGGAAGGTATTTGATTAGCACTGTGGAGAAAATAAGGTAGCATGTAAAATGAAAGGGATAGCCAGCAGGAAAATTACTGTAGGTTGCAAGCAGTTTTACCACTCAGGAAGTGGGAGGAAAAACTGTATATCAAATTGTCCCTCAACATAATATTTTAAAACAAACCATCTCTTGTACTTTTTCTGAATCAGGAATTGGGAGTGTCTAGGGTGGCATTTCTGTCTGAAGGGGCAATCTGAGGTTGTAGTCATTTCAAGGATCAACTCATGGATGTACATCAAACTCATGGGTAAGTGTGCCAGTCACCTCATATCCTCACTGGCTTCTGGTCAGGCATTTTAATCCCTTACATGTGAGTCTCTGCACAGTTCTTATAACATGGTAGGTCACTTTCTTATAGTGAAACATATTTCTGAAGCAATGTACCACCATCTCTGATGTGTGCTCTTGGTTAGACAAATAAACCATGGTATGGCATGGAAGGATGCACAGAAGGATGGAAATATCAGGAAGCAAGTATCATTTAGGACCATCTTTGAAGCTTGAAACCACATGACTATCATAAGGAACTTGGATATTATTTTGCAGAGTTGTCACTGGAAAGTGATATAACATAATTCATACTTCAAAACATTTACCCAAGTTAGAAAATAATATCTATTCAAACTACTCAAATTTATTCAAGTTGGAGGGTGATCAAAAGAAAAGCAGATAGACACAAGGTTATTGTTCCAGTAAGAGAACAAAATCTATAGCTGGGTACACAATATTCACAGACATTTGGATAAAGACATATTTGGAATATATTTTAGGTATTCCTAAGAGCATTCACTTCTTTTCCACACTAAATGCCAAGCAGATAACACCCAGTCTTGATGTATTATCAAACATCGAGTAAGAGTATTTTAAAAATTTATTCTGCACAATTAGAATTAATCACTATAGAATAGTAAATGCTTTCATTTTATTATCTATACCCCTCACACTAAAATGAGCATGGTATAAAATAAGTTACATGTAGGGATAAGTCCAAATTTTACAAAATGTTATAATTAATATGAATGGTGTTAATACAATAAAATTAGCATTTATTAGGATCTTGTGGTATGTTAGGCATTAGTTTAAAGACATTAAACTTTAAAACTATTCAAAGCTATTATTTCCCTCATTATATAAAAATATGATATTCGGAGAAATTAAGTGACTTCTCCAAGATTACCAATATAGTAGTTAGTTGAGTCCACATTTGAAAATGGGTCCATTTTATTTCATATCCTACTCTATAAATCAATGTGGAGTTTGCTACCTCTATTACTGCATTCTTTTTTCTGAATTTCTTAATGTTTCAACCATGTAGGTTTTTTTTAACCATTAACTTCATCTTTTCTTTTTTTTTTGTTATCAGAATTGAACCCAGGGATAAGCACTGAGCCATGACGTCCCCTGTCCTTATTTTATTTTATTTAGAGACAGTGTCTTGCTGAGTTGCTTTGGACTTTGCTAACTTGCTGAGACTTGCTTGAACTCATGATCCTTTTGCCCCAAGCTCCCACAGCTGGGATTATGGATATGTGCCAGCACATCTGGCTCGCCTTTACTTTTGATGAGAAAAGAAATTTCTTTGAGTAAAAGTTGTAATACAAGGTGCACTGAATAATTCAAGGTTTTTTTTTTTTTTTGGACTGGGGGTTGAACTCAGGTGCATATTAACACCTTGCTACATTTCCAGTCATTTTATTTTGTGTTTTAAAATTTATTTTGATACAGGGTCTTGTTAAGTTGCTGGCAGTCCCATGAGGTTTCCTTGACTGGTATCAAAATTGGGATCTTCCTCCTTCAGATGCCTGTAAATAGCCAGGATTATAGACAGCTGCCACTCTGCACATCTGAAGTTCTTAAAATACAATTGAAAAAACATTCAGAATGCATTTCAATGGAAGAAATACCTACAGTGCAACTTTTTAATTGAATAGATGTTTTAAAAGTAAAGAGAAAGAAAAATCTCTTCATTCAAGTTTTTGCACTAGGTTAAATTAAAGCTCTAACTAGCAGACTATTTGTATAGGAACAAGTCCTTATTTTAAATATACAATATTCATCATTAACTATTTAAAAAATTTGGATGGGTTCTATACCTTAGGTATTATATTAACAGAGCCAGATGTATTCAAATTTAATTTTCCTAACAACCTCTCAAGGAAAATTGTTTTACCTATTGAACGCTTGGGCTCAGGATGCTCATCATATACTGGGACTCGTCAAAGATGAGATGAGAACACAGGACTGAATTCCAACAGCTAAATCCTCCTACTTGACCACATTCTTTTCAGGTGCCTAGTCTGTGCTCAGTCTGGAGGCCAATAAGCAGAAAAGACTTATGATATTCAAATTACTGAGCTCTATAGGACCATAAAGTCTATTTGCTCATAAATTACATGTAGTTGTTGCAGAGGAATACATTTTTCTTCATCTTTCTTGGATTAGTTTCTTTGCAAATAAGGTAATCTTCAAAATAGAAGACCATTTTTTTCCTTATCTAAAGATGTCTATTGCTCTGAATATTGCAAGCAACCAAATGGGTCTCTGTTTTGTTAATATGATTTGCTAAAATCCTTTTACATACATTCTTTTCTACTGGAAAATTGCTATTTTTAGATATATTGGGGAAAATATGCCCACCATCTACTTCTATAGATCACTTGTAATTTTGATCTTACCCATCTCAAATAAATTTACACCATGTATTTTCCACATACTGCTTGTGAGATGACTTTTAGGTCACTTGAATGATTTCATGAAGTCACAGACTCTGTATCCATTGATGTAAACATTATTTTAGGTAATCATTTCCTAAAATATTTTTAAGAATTTTATGTTTATTAGATATTTCAAATATGAGTCATGTATAATTATTTGTTATTATTACTTATTATTATTATTTGTGAAAACCCAAAACACTTAAAACAGAAATTCTATTTGATGAAATAATAATTATTAAATGCTGGTATCTTGCAAAATTTCTGACCACAATTTTTTCAAAATGTTTTCTACATATCTGATCTCAAAAGAAACATTTAATCATATTCACAAATCATCTTAATGGCAATAATAATTTTGTAAAATAAGCAACACCCAAACAGAAACAGTCCCTGAAATACGAAACGTGTGTCTTTCATGTCTCACACTTGGACAAAAGACGGGGTGATGTACTGGATCATTTAATTTGTTAAAATAATCTGAGACCAGCAGTTAGTATTCAGTATTAAGACAATTTGTTCTCAGCCATAAGAGGCAAGTGGCAGTCTTTGGATCTTCATTATATCAGTTCTTTTACAGACTCTTTAGGAAACTGCTTTTAGTCATTAGGATGAGCTCACAGAAATAAACTAAATTGGGACAAATAATTGACCAGCTGCCACATATGTATTTAATTGAATTAGGTGAGTATTAGTAAATACAATACAGAGGATTTGTTTTTGTAATTGGCTAAAAATAATACATTTTCTCTATTTCCTGCTGAATAGTGACAGTATTTCCAGAGTGTTATTTGATTTTATTGTCAGTCTTTTCATTCTAAATTGGAAAAAGGATTTAAAACAGATGTACTTTAATTACTATGTTTAGAAAGGTACAGTATTTAAAAAATTGAACTTTAATTAAAAAACAGGCAGTTAAATGAACAAAGTTTTAGAAAGAAGTTAATGTTTTCTCTGTTAATAACCATAGAGAAATCATATAGTATTACAGAAAAGAATTGACTACTCACCTTGCAACACATCACAAGATACTTTCACTATACCCTTTGTAGCTTTGAAACTTAGATATTTTTATCTTTTCCCCACCTTTTCCCTGAACTTCTCCCTGATCTTCTTTTCCCTAAAATTCTCCTCCCTGATCTTTTTCCTAAACTTCTTCTCTCTGATTTTCTCTTCCTTGATCTTTGCCTTCCTAAACTCTCCTCCATAAACTCATTTTCCATGAATCATCCTTGTAAAAGCCTCCTGTTCCTGATGATATGGAGAATCACAGACTGTACAACAGGACTCCCCTGTTTCTCCTTTGCTAGCAAAGCAATAAATCATCTTTTTCCTTTTCTTGAACCTGTGTCCTCAATATTAGATTGGCATCTGGAATAAGGACTGAGATTTTGGCAATAAATTTGGCACCCTAGATGGGACCTGAGAGCAGCCCCTGCTCCAACTTTCTGATCAGGCTTGGACCTTCAAGTAACTCCCACTTGCATGATGAGAAAACAAGATGACTGGTGAGTTTGTTGAGAGCAGACTGCTGAAGAAATTTGGTGATGGTGTGAGTTTGCCTCAGACCGAACAAGAGGAGCTGTTCTGTGAGTAGAGGTTGGGACTTAAGGACTATCCCAAGAGCTGTTGAAGCTCATTTAACTTCACGGACTTCCTGCCTTCTTTCCCTGAACTGTACAAGTTGCTCTATCAGTGGCTTTACTTGGAGAAAAAGGAAACTGAATACAAGAAATTGTGACACTCTTGTCATTTGGTGTGCACACCAAGACCCTTGATTCCATACACTTAATTCTTCTTTGTGGGAACATCTGAATGCTTCTTCTTGGGACATCTGTGTCTCCAGTTGTGTGGGAGTCATGATTCAATGAGAATTAAGAACCTAAAGATAAGTACTCCCTTCTTATCTCTTTTAGGTTCTCATGTCTTGTTGGCCTTGATCTTTGGAATTCCTTCTGGTTTTCTGTTGTTTGTGTATACTATGACCCTTTTGAGATATGGCTTGTACTTCACTGGTTCTATGGTTAGTCTCTTGGGAAAGATCTTTCCTGGTTAATTTAAAGTTTTCCATCTGTTGGTCATAGTTTGGGGGTTCCTCTCTGGTTTCTGTTTCTTTTTTGTACAATATTGCAGTTGGAATTGATCTGTTGGAGGTAAAGTGAGTTAAAAATAGGGCCACCTTTAAGTCTACAATGTTTTTTACTGTAATAATCTGACTTTTAAATAGCTTCCTAGATCATTGTACAATCTTTCAGTTGGAGTTGATCTGTCCAAGTTTAAGGAAATGAAGGAAATTTGTACATGCAGATTTGTCTGATTAAAGTTCCATATGTTAGCCCTAGTTTTGGTGATTCTTGTCTGTACATATAGGTACAAGTGTCTAGAGAAATATAGTTTAGTGTAACAAAATCTGGAATTTGATCCTATAGGGATAAGTATGTCTAAGATAAAGAGGACTTACTGTTAAACAATCTGGACTTTAAATGGTTTTTCTGGATTATTATACAATCTTGACATTGAAGTTGGTCTGCCAGGGTTAAACTATGTGAAAGAGATTCTTTATGTACAGGCATTTTTGCAGTTGCATAAAAGGGGTCTGAAGCATCAAGAACTAAGTTAAAGATGCCAATTCTTAGTTTGGCTCCAGGAAGTTACAGATCATCTCATTGAAGTCAAGCACACTACACCCAAGCTGGGGGGGATCCCAGAAAAATTGCCTTGGCTGTAAAATAAATGGTCAAAGAGAACATGCCCTCTGTCCTGCCTTCCAGTGCCATTTCCCAAGGAGGGTGGAGGTTTCTGTCCACAGAGGATGTGGCAGCACATTCCAGAGCTTTCAGTTTCTCAGCTGGGGACAGGAATATTCTCACCTTTTAAGATTAACAAGGGAACCCATTTTGCCAGGGACTATCATTACTGGGGCAAAGAAATTCTTGCTATAACAGTTTCATTCAACTATATGCCTGCAGAGAGTTTCAGAATCAGTAACTGGTTAAAAAACAAGTGTTACATAGTTTATAACAATATAGTAGACACACTAAATATATGACATGGTATATACATGCATCTGAGAACTCTCTCTAAGCCTTGTCTAAATTTTCTATAAAAATTTATAAAATGAAAGTTTATATAAGCTTACAGGCAAGATACCAATAAGTGCTCTTTGGTACATTGTATCTGACATAGAAAGGCCACACTGTCATTTGAAGACCTGTCTTATATCTTCTTGCTTTGACTAAGTCAATTTCTGATCATTAACCTTGTTTTCTAAAAGACCTGTGAGTATTGTCAACATACACTCTGTATTGAAAATTCTACCTTAATAGTTCAACTTAGTCAAATGTAAAAAGTCTTCTCTTCAGAGATCACTTTGCCATGTTGGTATTCTCCAAAGTACAATTACGTGTAGCAAAAGGCTCGCATTTGTGTGGAATAACAAATTTGTTTGGTATTTATTTATGCATTTGATGTTTTATAGTTAAAGTAACCTGTTGTCAATAAGTTATATGTCCAATTTTGTATGACTCTTCACACTGGAATTGGAATGTAAATGCATTTTTGGAAGGTATTAAAGAGAGCCTGATTTGTTTAAAGGTGATATTATAAAACATGGAAGGATTCTGCCACTTTTTATGCAAAAATAAAGTTAAAAACTGTCTCTGTCTTTGATTTGTTTTCAGATGTAATGTTGTATTGTGTTAGTTGTGAAGAGCCCCACCTTACCAAAGATAAGACTCTACCTCCCACTTACTCCGTGTTAGAACATTTCCAAAATAATCTAGATGTCAGCTTATTTAAAGTTGTGTTCAAAAAATTAATTTTTTTGTAAAAATTATTTTTATCTCAGACAGAGAATATAATATACACCTAAAGTTTCAAGATTATAAAAGTCATTTTTCTTGGTTCATAGACATCACAAAAACTGAAGATATTTTTTTCTGTTTATTTTGTATTTTCCATATAATCTATAGAATATAAAATGCTTACTTCCAGTACTAATACTAACCCAATTAAATTAACGAGGTATCTGTACAATTATATATACTGAAGTCATAACCTGTTGCTCTCTCTTTAAACAGGTGAAACTGTCTTGCCTGGTGTTTAAACTCAAAACATGGTAAACAATGCAAAAAAGTGAAAGGGCCAAGGAAGAAGCAGCCAGTATTTGACTTTTCAATCTAAAGTCATCCAGTATTCAAAGAATGACAGGACCACTCTCCGGGCCCTGCACTTTTGGTGAGTCACCTGATCTGTGATAAGGGAGATTGAGAGGACCCTAGAGAATAGGAAGCTAGCCAGTACACATTATACTAAGAGATGGGTCGATGGCAAAGGAAATAACTGATGCATCCAAGGGAAGCCACATAAGGTCAGGTGCTACATCTATTTTCTACCACTCTGACACTTGGCATGGTTCTGTTGGAGTAGAGAATTCAACACTTGACATTGTTCTGTTAGAGTAGAGAATTCAACACTTGACATGGTTCTGTTGAAAGATTATCCTCCTTCTTGGGGGCCATAGGCATGGCATGTCTCCATGTGCAGTTGCTTTCAATACTAATATTCAATATCCTTAGATTCAGATTATAGAGAATGGGGAGATTTCATGGTGTTTGGACACAAAATAACATACAATAAAATTTAATATTAATACTTAGATGAAATTATAATAAGCAATTATGACTTGCTCAAATTTGTAAGGAGACTGTGATTTCATTTAGTATACAAATTCTCTTAAAGTTATATATGAGAGTGTATTCCTCTGAGTTTTGATGTGGTGTTTGGTCTTCACTGCTTTCTTAGTGTTTATGATTAAGTTTAAGAATATTTTTCTCACAATAATTAAATAGGTTAATCATAGGTAAAATTTGTTTTCTTCCTATATTTAGTTAGAGTGTTAGTCCATCATTGATTACATGAAATAAAATAAATATTAACTATAACCCAATTCCTCTGTTCTCTGTTATTAATAACAAAAACATTCCACTGTTAATAACAAACATTAGCGTTCTTGAATGGGGTAACTTCTATAGAAACTTAATGACATATTCTTTCAGGGAAATTAAAACTCAATGGAGCATAGTGCCCTTTACCTTGCTGGGAACTGGTTTTCTTTTTGTTTAAGCTATCATACAGTAAAAACATGTTTCTTGAATAGGATAATTAATTACACTCTTGAAGATTTTTTACTAAACATTTCCTTGTATTAAGCATGAAATGATGTAATCAATACCAAAGGAAAAAAACATAAAAAGACTCGGTGAATAATAAAGATTCAGACTCAGTCTGAGAACACTTGGTGTCTCTGTGTGCTGTTTCTCCACCACGCCGATGGCTCCCTTCCACCTCGGACCCCCAACTGCTCTTAGGACTGGACCCTGGCAGTCAGCCAGACCTGGACCCATCCTCACAGTTGGCACATCTTGTAGAGGAAAACTAAAGAAGTCAGGATGCTTGGCACCTTGTACCCAAGAATGATCTCTGAGGAATCTCAGCTGACATTTAACAGTAGGTAGGACAAAGGTCAGTTTTGACCAACTTGTTCTCAAACACCTGGCAGGAGAGTAAAGCCTGAACACAGTCCTACATGGACATTTAAAAAGGAAAAGCAATGGTTTCTAATATAATTTAAGAGGTACAATTGTGTGAACCCTATAAAAATTAAGTAAAGCTAGAGGTTATCATGGAAATGTTCTTACATAAGAGTGCCTAATAATAATTACAAGAGTTGCAAATTTCTCCTGAGTTAATTTCAGTCTGATTTCATAAACCTACAAATCTTCCTAACCTTCTACAGTGATGAGTTTGATCTGTTTTTCACTGACAAGTTTATGAGTTATAGTCCACATGGTTTTCAGAAACTGAGTGAAATACTAATTTTTTTGTGCTTATTATTTACAAAAAGTTATGATTTACTACTCTGTTTATTGTGAACTTAGCACAAACCCTGCCTATGTATGCCTTGTTCAGTCACATGCCATCTTACACTGTGGACCTCTGGATTGCTCTGGTGCTGAATGCCCTTAACTGTCCATGTCCCACCTGATAAAGAACAAAGACTTTGGGATACTTCCCCTAATTTTTCCTTCTTTCAGGAGAAAATAGATAGGAGATATCATTGCCAACTTTCCATAGAAATAGAAGCTATAGATTTACAGTGGGGCAACATAACAGAAGATCACTTGATGCTTTGAGTATATTCCTTATCACTTCAAAAATTGTATATATTTTTCTTATTTCTAACCATTTCCCTGACCTTCTCCCTAATCTTCTTTTCTCTAAACTTATCCCTGATCTTAACCCTAAACTTCTCACCCCTGATCTTCTTTTCCTTGATCATCTCCTTCCTGAAATCTCCTTGCTGAATTCATTTTTCTCTTAATCACTTCTATAAAACCCCCCAGTTCCTGATTATGGGCAAAATCACAATCATTGGCACAGGAATCCATCTCATTTCTCTTTGATAGCAAGGCAATAATCCATCTTTTTCCTTTTCCAAAACACATCCTCATTGGGACTGGGATATAGCTCAGTCGGTAGAGTGCATGCCTCGTAAGCCCAAGGCCCTGGGTTCAAATCCCCAGCACCGCAAAAAAAAAACAAAACAAAACAAAACAAAAAAAACAAACAAACAAACAAAAATCCTCATTATTGGATTGGCATCAGGGACTCAAACTGAGCTTCTGGCAACAACCTCATACCCACTGAAACCATCAATAACCTCATATTTCATTCAATAAGCAAATCAACAGCAACAAATTATGTGTACATAAGAGAGATTTTGAACAAGCTTCCGATTATTAGTTTTCACTACATTTTTAAATGGATATTTGTGGCAAATTTGCAATTTCTATCACAAAATGTAACCATAACACCTCTCTATATAAAAAGTGGAGGGAGAGTACTCTTTTATAATATTTAATGCTATTTCCTTCCACGATACAGGTCCTAACCTACCCATCTTCTTAAAATTTGGAGGCAATAAACTACATGTAGAAAGTAGTAATTTAGTGTAGCAAGGTGGGCAGAGCCAGTCCAAATGAGTGGCCAAGGGACAGAGACCCTGTGGGTGGTGAGGTCACCCCGGTGAGCAGCGTCAAGAAGAGGGACTCGCTGGGGACCGCGGGCTCAGCACACCTCATTATCAAGGATCTTGGAGAAATTCTTTCAAGGCTTTTGGATCACAGACTAGTTATTCAAGGTGAAACTCATTATTTTGTAATAGAATTTGAATTCGAACATCAGAACCCACTCACACACTCAAGTTGAAATTGAAAATTCCCTTGAAAGCCCATGTTCAGTGAGAAAAATGTAGTCTTTGAGAAATGCGAGTTCTTGAATATTTGAAGAATATGATCCATGAAACAAATGAACATACTCTTCCAAATGCAGAGAAACAATGCCGGACAACTTGAAAGAAGTTCTCCAGAGACTGCAAGCAGTTAATGACTCCGTCTGTAGACTCCAGCAGAGGGAACAGGAACAAAAAATCATGTATAATGACCGCTTAATAGCTAGTGAGAAGCAGCGTCATCTCCTGTGGGAGGATTTCATGAAAGAACAACCCCACCATCAAGCTGAGGCAGATGAAGAGCACAGGAGAGCCATGGAGAGGCTTAAAGATCAGTATGCTAAGATGGAGAAGGACCTAGTCAAATTTTCAACTTTTTAAGAACCTGAAGTACAACATTGACAGAGAAAGGAGAAGACATTGACTTCCCCCACAAAATGTTCCCACTAACATTTAGCCTGTGCTTCAATCTTAGCAATACTTTCAGTGGCACTCTTATGTCCAAACAGAAACTTTAGCTTGAGCCTGTTCAATAGAGGAAGAGTGCTATACCATTCCTGTTTTAAGTGCCTATGTAATGATCATTTGAATGGGGAAGAAGAGAAAGAAAATGGGATGAATTTACTCATTGTCAGATTTGACTTGTTTTCCAATCATTAACTGAGAGAACTGTAAGTACAGACTTCTTAGGATAATTGAACTCATTCTCACACAGGGTTGATGTTAGTTCATCACCATGGCTGACAAGGCAGGTAAAATAGCTGCCTATCACAGCTTCCCTGGCTGTGAGAGACATAAGAATAAAGCATTATAACACATGAAGTATTATTCCATGAGTGATATAAACAAACAGCTGACCTTAGAACAAAGATCACATTTAAGAGAGTTAATGATCAAAATATTGTCTCCACTATCACAAAGATGGTCACAGTGGTCCTGGCCCTGCCTGCTGGGAAAGATTGCAGATTTTGCAGTGCAGCATAATGCCTGTGTTTCCCTGGATGACAAGACGTGTGTGTGAAGCTTTGTGGCCTTCCAGCTCTTAATATTTTTATCTTTTGAAACATGCCTAGGAGGAAAAGCTTACCAAAAGTATATTTTGGTTTTAACCTTTCCAAGAACCACAGTCTTGCCCATAGTATTTACCTCATTTTTGTGAATGTTTTTCTGTGGGTAAGCTTTATAAGATAAATAATGTCTATATATGTTTCAACTGTATAATGAGTAATCAGCACAATCTGCCAAGGAGTCCCTCTGGAACCATATAAGCATTCTGACTCTGAATGAACCAGAAGTGTTTTTCCACATGGCAAATGATCTGTGTTAACTGTAAATCCTTTTTAATGTTCATGTCTGTTCTCATAAGCAGGTGTATTAGGATGAAACTTGTATCAATTATGTCATCACTGTGATCCTTATAATTCAGCATTTAACAATCAAATTGAAGAACTAAGTTGATTTTGTTTGCCATAAACCAAGCAAAAGTAAATGCAATAATTTCAAGACATTTATGTCAAATGAATTTGAGGTATGGCTGGATCTTTCTAATAGTTTTCATTGCTTTTTATTAAGGAAAAGTAGAAGAAAGAAAATATCTAACTCTCATGTTATCTCAGTGTTACCACTGCAGAAAAATGACAATGATTGTGTAAAATTATGGCTTACTGTCAAAGCTTCATTCTTGGCTGCATGTGATTAAAGTTAACAGAGGAGAAAAAAAAAAGTAGTAATTTATTTGGGGAGATTATTGTTTTTATTTTGGTTTATCCTCAGATACATAAGTTAGAAAAAAGGAATTAATAGGGAGCATCTCAGATAAATAGGGAAGTCAGTAGAGGAGAGGTAGGGGATCAACATGGAGATAGGGAGGGAAAGGGAAGAACTGGGCATACTATGAAAAAATATATTGTATAAATTTTGAATACACCATTGTAAATTCCATATTTATGTATAATTAAAATGCACCAATAAAAATGTAAATAAATTAAAGTAAGACCAGAAGAGTAGAGGAAGGGGAAAGGGCAAGGAAGGTAAAGAGGACAAGGGAAGTACTAGGGAATGAATTAGAATAAATAATAATACATCCATGGAGGAATATGTCACAATGAGAACCACTGTTATGTAAAATTAAAATGTAATCACATTACATAAACTAAAATATTAAAATTATATTTATTTTAGTGTAGTGCAATTCCAGATAATACTAGCAGTACTATTGCAACCAGAAGACAGATTCATGTTTCTTAATGTTTATAGGATAATACTATTTCTGATTGAGAGTTAAAATTTGAAGAAGTACACTATGACCCCTGTACTGTTCACTTTAGTATAAAGCTTTATTGAATACTTGTTTTTAGCACTTGTGAGATGGACATTCTACCTTTACATCCATAACTGTTCATGATTTTTCTCTCCCAAACCCATAACAAAAATAATCATGTCAAAAATTCATGTATCTTGGGCTAGCCGAAAACATAACTCCTAAGAACAAAAAGTGACTTCCATCCATTTGTTACATAGGGATCACAATTTCCAGGTCTTTTTACAGGTGTGTAAGATTTCAGAACATATGTAAACTCAGAACTGTACTTTCTCCCTTCTCAGATTCTAGCACTTCTGCTTTAAGTCATTTTATTTTGGCATGATAATCTCCCTATGGCTCCACTTATTTATGCAAATAATATTGAGAATTAAACTAAATAACATTGTAGACCTTTACACAATGGCTCCTAGTAGGTTTTCAGTAAATACCAGCTATCATTTTCAGTAGAGAAAAGAAAATATTGTTACACTTGCTACAATCAATTTCCCTGACACAGGAATGGGTACCATTTACACTTTTGATATAGAGAAAGGAATATTGAAATGACTGTTTCTAGGTCAATAAATATTCAAGTTTGCACATGATATCTAATTCAGAGACCTGACTAAAATGTAAATATAAAAAAATAGTTTCCCACACAAAGGAATTTTAGTTTTTCTTCTGTTACCTAGATTTCATCAAGAAGTAAGATTTTTGTCCATCTCACTGTCTTCTGAGTATTTAAGTCTCAGACCCATCATGAGAATTAAAGCTGTCCATACAATCAATTACCTGTATTAATGGCATGATGGAAATCAGTAGAAAGTTTCAAAAATCAGTTTTTAGTGATGATTTTTCAAAAGACAACTACCAACAATGTTCACAGGGATGAAGATGATTTTGTCAACTGTATTCTTCTTGTTTTTGTCTTTGCTAGCTTAGTTTAAACTCTGTTTTAGGCCATGGTTTTTCAGGATTTTTCCAGAATATTGGAGGGAAATGTTAATAAAATCATAAAAGTAAAAATTTAAATGACCTACACTTGTAAATATTAGAATATCTTACAACCATGAAGCTGAAAATGATATGATAAATTTTATTTATCATGGTAAATGATATGATAAATTTCTCTAAGTTGAAGGTATTTTTGAACATCTACTTTAATATATATTTGTAAATGAGTTAATATAACTTAGTAATTCCAATCACTTAAGACTTTAGAAAATAAGTAAGTTGGAAATAACTGATGAGTTTTTATAACCCACAATAAATTTAAGTTAGATGCTTGATCCAAATGTATTAAATACAGAAGACTAAAATAGTTATGCTAAAAAATTAAAACAAAACTTCTATAAAGAGAAGCCTGAGGTTGAAATAGTTTCCCAAATATTTCAAAGGCCTTCTTGGGCCTCAGTATCCAACTGTGTTACAACTTATTCTTCTAGACACTGAAGATGAACACCAGAGACATTTTCTAACCATGGTTATTTGCAAATGTCCTATTATAACAAATGCAGAAATTCCTATATAATTTAATAAATAAAATATCAATAATTTTGTTTGGTTTTTATCTTTCTAGAAATAATAACTTAAATATGAACAAGAGAATACAACTAATGAATATGTGAACAACAAGCCCTGTGGATGAAATAGGATAAGGCAACGTAAATTCTCTTAACATTTTTTGTCTTGGGCTGACCCACAGTTAACTACATGGCCACTTCTAGGTATGAAGTGCTACTTTTCCTGTATTTGCTTGATTTCACCACTGTAATAATGTCTATTTCCAGTAAAACAAAGAAAGATTAATTCAAATTTTCTTGCTATAATTTTTGAAACATTTTATTCTGATTTTGCTTCAACACCTTTGAAACACACACCTAACAAAAATATTCATGCATCTCTTTTTTCTCCAATAGACCTTTGGATTAAAATCTATGAAATTCATGTGCCAATATTAGAAACACTTCAGTCACTTATTTTGTTTTCAACAGTGATTTTAAAAGGGTTTAAAGTACCAAACCAATTTGTCTGAAGCATAATTTTAGAAATATGGATATCAAATAGAGTGGTAGGATCTCTAGGAATCTGCCTCTTCTGCATGCATTTTCTAATGGATTGTTGCTTCTTTTACACATTGAGCTTTTAGACTTCACAGTTTTTTTTTTTTTAACTTACTAAGGCAGATCTTCACTGAGGCAAACTTCATAACATATTTTGATTAAGTTTGACAAATTAGTTTATACTATTTGTATTTTTAACCAAATGACTTTTCATATACAAATATAATGAATATTACAAAATATTCAGTTTTCTAAATTGTTTCCAGTTTTGACTTTGTGTCTATGAAATGTGTCAATGAACATCAAATTTAGATTTTGGCTGGTAACTAGTTTTTCAAGTCATATTACTACATGAGCTTGTGGAGAATGTATAGATAAAGAATATTCATATTCTTAATTTGAATGTGTTTATTTGGGACTGTTCAGCTCAGGGTGAGTATAACATTTCTCATCTGTAATTTTCAGCAGCTCTGCCCCAACTCAAGTTTTCATTTTACAGTTAAAGTGTAAGTCTTCATCACATGCTCTTCAGATTTTTATTTTCTTTACGTCCCACTACCACCAAACTACCAGGGCAAAATCCTGAAGTCAGATATCTATAATCCAAACAGTTTTTCTTCTAACAAAGGGGAGGATAGCCACAAATCTCTGTAGCCTCATCAGGTAATGAGTGTATCCTCAATGCTGTTATAATATTCCAGAAAAAAATTCATTTCTTGCAGCAGTTCAGCCTTTCAATGCTGTTGGAATGTGATGTGATTCATTTGTACCTTCATTCACCTATGCTGCAGGGACAGTGTGTATATGTCCTAGTGGGCTCCATCAATATCATTTGGCTGTCATGAAAAAGTCACAGATGGAGTGAAACAAATTTATTTGTGCCAATTCCAGAGTCTCTTTATCAAGATTTATCCAGGAATGGTTTCCTCTGAGGTCCACAGTTTGACAATTATGTTGCCATCTTTTGACTCTCTTTGCCTGACATTTTTTTCCTATTCATCTGTATCCATATTGCTGCTTTTTATAAGGAGAAAAATTTAATTGGATTAGGCTTTATACCAATTCACTAGACTAGCATTAATCATGACTTTAAGAACCATATACTGAACTGAGGATATAGCTCAGCTGGTAGAGTATTTGCCTTACATGCACAAGGCCGTGGGTTCAATCTCCAGCACCACATAAAATAAAAATAAAAAAGGAACCATATATTTAAATGAAGTCACAGTCTGAGGTACCAGGTATTTGGAACATCAACATGTGAGATTTTGGAGTGATGATACAATTGAGCTAGTAATATATACTAGTGGGCTGTTGAAAACAGGCTCCCAGGAAAGGGAATACTGAATGAAGAGATGTGAACATGCAATATTTTAATAGCTACAGGCAGATAGCATCACAGATGGGCTGCAGAAGTTTAAATGGCACAAGAAATCTCCAATTGTAGCAGCTTCTCTCAGTCAGGATTCTCTTGGTTTTGACATTTAAAAGTTATATTTCTCGGTTAATTTCTTGTCCATGAGGTAAATAAGATCACATTCTTCCTTTTTTTTCAATTTTCCAACTGACAAACTGAGTTATTTCTCAGATGATTTATCAGTCATATAGATTATTTTCTTCCCTCAGTCTTATTTAGATTTTTGATCCCATGTTGTGCTTTCTTGCACCAAGTTGTCTCGAAGTATTTGCCCCAATGTAGAACCTGGGTTGACGTGTTACTGAAGACTTTCCTTAACATAAAAGAAGGGCAAACAATATAGTCTCTCAATTCAAATGGAACTCCTAGAATGTTTTCACTATGCTCGCTCCTTAAATTGGAGAAGAAATATAATTTCTCTAAACAAATATCCCATATATCAGGAGTAAACCAGACTTTGAGAATCTTAGAAGAAATTTCATACAGTTCTGTCCTGGGGAGTTGTCAGTCTGAAATATGATGCTGAGAATCCATTTGCTATCTAGAAGTCTGTATTTTCTCATTTCTACAATTGGATGTTTTTAGAGGACTCATTTGAATCAAGGCTTCATGGAAGAATTGATATAAGTTGCTCCCACAACTGTCAAAACATCTTGAAGTTACTCTTTAGATAATGTTTAACCATTTTCTGACCTATCACCACTTTTTTTCTTCAAAATATAATCTTTTCATCAGGATCACTCATGTCATCCACATGCCCAGACACAATATGCAACTCTTGCTGGCCTGAAATCCAGATTCCATTTCTTTGATATTTTATGGCACTTCCATTAATTGTATGTCCCTCCTTTGCCTCCTTTTGTTCTATGCCCTCCATAAAAAATTCTGCTGCATGACTCTATAGTGCATTTTCCTCTTTGTTTTGAAAACATAGGGCTTGGTGGTCCTTTATATTCCTCTGGACCAGCCTGTTTTATAATTAATAAACCCTGATTTAACTTCCCACATATTTAAATCAACCTATATTTTGATATGTAAAGGGACTTTGAGATAAATTTTAGCTGGTATTTGTCCTTGAGGTAAACTGAATCAGGATTCCCTCGATTCTGGAATGGGAGCCCCAAGATGATAGTTAGGTGGGAATGTTCTCTTTGTGTTGTGCTATGTAATACAAAGGAGTGGATTTTATACACATATATCACATATCCTGCTTTTTTGAATTATTGTCACTTTTCAAGTCTGATGAGAATAAGAAATATTGCAAGAGTTTTGTGATCTGGTGGAACTATTTGACTTTGGAATCACATACAGCTTATCCTGATTCCCAGGGCACTTACTTATTAATTGTGGGACTATGTCCACAGGAGGAAACATACATTACATCTTGGTCAATAGGTTTAACCTCAAATTGCCAAGCAAGTTTGCATTTTATGTATTTAAACATCAGAGTCAGGACTGTGAAAGATTGCAGGCCATGTGTCCCTAAGTCCTAGGTATTTTTATTTTTCTGCTGTATGATGCAGTGTGAAAAACCTGTGGCCAGTATGAAGTGAGAAAGAATGATCTACTTTTGGACACTTGCTGGATGGAACTTCCTGCTCCCACTCAGGGTATTGTTTCTTCTAATTTTGGGCCTGAGGAGAAATATTATTAGGAAACTCTATCCCTCAACACTAGCTGTAAAGCGATAGACCAGGTCCTTTAAATCCCTGACATCAGGAGACCCATATCCCTCAAACCTAGCATGTGGCTACAGTAAAATGAAGTATGCTGGAGAGAGTCAAACTTGAGAGTGTAGTTCCAAAATCACATGTTCTTCATTGGTAGTATTTTATAAATCACATGAAGGTAATATGCTCGAAATGCTGCATTATGTTATTATTATCAATTCCAACTCTTTTTATGCTATCAATATGAGTATTAGAAATATTTAAATTACCCTTGAACCTTAGGTGTTATTTTCATTGGATATTGTTGCCTTAAGGGGTTGTTACATTCAAAGTTTAGTCTGTCTCCTAACAAGAACAGAGAGCAGAATAGTTAAATAACATTTTATAGTAATCTCCATTTTATTATATTAATTCATGAACAATATACTGGTGTATATAATCCATAAAATGAAATGACAACATGCACTAAGTTAACCTGGTTAGATTAGACCTGGTTGGACTAGATCCCACTTCTGGAAGAAAATATTGTCTTAAAATAGCAGCAGCCTGAGGCTTTGGGTGCAATTCCTAGACCTCAAAAGAAAAAAATAGCTGCAAACAAGGAACTGTCATTCTGTCCTTATTCATGTGCATTGACTATTATTCAGCATCACTCACAGAGAAGGCTCCCTGGTCTCAAACCCCAGAGGCATGGTCTGAAGCCCTGTCCAATCAGGAGCATTTAGAACTATCCGATCCTGTGTGCTGACAGGGAATTGGAGGTGGGCTTTTGTGCCTTTTCCATTTCTCCTGAGTCCGCCATATTGGCCATTCAACTCTAGCATTCACTCTCCTGCTTCAGAGACCCAGGTTGCTCTGTTGTGCAGGGCTGAAGATTCCTAGGGAGAAGGACGGGCTCCTTAACACCCAGAAATAAAATTTGAAAAGTAATTGATATAATAAATATCCACAAGAGAGTTACATAAGATCATTAATTTTCTAAAATATTTCAAATAATTATGCATTCTTTCCTTGGTTTATTTCTTCTCAGAAATCATAAATAGAAACTCAAAACAATTATAAAAAACAAAGAAATAGCTTTTCTCTCTAGCAAGACTGAACCCCTCCTGTTACAGCATTTACAATTTAGTTGGAGTTTCAGTGGACATCAGTAGGTAGATACACATGCAAAAGTTAGTTATTAATCCTCTTTGAAATATTTTTTCCTACTGAGGAAATGAGACTTAATAGAACTAACCAAGGTAATAGTTAGAAGGGAGTAAGTATGTTGCTTTCAACTTAGGGATATAGTTGTTTTTATTATTATTATTGCTATTATTACAGCTACTCTGTAGGAAATGCTGCATGTGAACTCAAAACTCAGTATTTTAAAACATGATAACAAATAAGTAAATCTTTCAAATAAAATGCCTTGTGAAGCCAAGAATGTATAGAAACATCATCCTTAGGAATGATAGAAGGAATAAACTGCAAAGTTATTTTCTAAAAGAACACCAAAATATCATTTATATTCTTGGCTAAATATATTTTATTTTTCTTTGTCTAATTAGCCTAGCCCAGCTATTTCCCACATTCACTAATGACAGTATATGTTTGCAAGGCAAATTTTTGCTCTGAATTTTACTTTTTCATGTTATCTTCAAAGTCCCCTATAAGAACACTCACACCATAGTCATATTTCTTGATTGAAAAATTTATTGTTTCCAGAAACTGTGCCAATTACTCTTAACAAACAATGTGTTTATATTGCAAACAGAAACAGCTAGCCCTTGATTCCCTGAAAGTCACCCTTATTGAGTGGATTACTGTTTATAGACACTGTGCAGAATGTTAGCATGTACAAGACTAACAAGAGTGAAAACTTTATTAACCTTCTGAAGTAAGGGTCAAGAGCTCTTTGATTAATTTTTTTAAACTGGTGTAAAATGAGAAAAGTAACTAGTTTGCATAGATAACTGATATAAAATTGATCAAAATTGATCCTCAAGATTTAAACCTAAATAAATTCTACTGAAAAACTTTTCCTTGGATATTTAAATGTGATGTGTTCTTTGTTGTATACAAAAAAGGAAAAGAAATGATGATATGATTTTGCCACAAATATTTGGCAAACTTGGAGTCTTTTTTAGAATTTTTTAACTCATTAACTTAAAGTCCATTCTAAATATTTTCTTTATATTTTGCATTTCACTAAAGAAGTACATTTATTTTACAATTTTGCACTCTTCAATGTAGCTGATGTTTTCGAAGTATATTTTTGACCCATTCATAACATGTTTGTGATTTTTTTATCCAACAGTTCTTTGGTTCTTATGTATTTGCACATGTCCTCATCATTTTTCTTCTCATGTTTTTTCTTTCTTTTCTCCTTTTTCTTTTTGATTAAGGTTTAAATGACTCTCAAGTGATTCAATGCAAGAATTAGCTCAGACTTCTACTTTATGACACAAAAAATGATCATTTTATACTTCTATTATGCCTTAGTTCGCCTCTTGTAGCTGTATAAACTAATCACTTTATTACTTTATTATATGCAGCTATTCTCTTTAATTTCCCCAGTAAGAGATTTTAGTAGATAATTTAGAATAATTATTGTCTTGAATTAAAAAAGTATTATTTAATATAATTTGCCTGTACTTGTTAATCCCACTGCCTTCTTAGAAATCAATCCGTCTCCCCACTACCAAAAGATAGGTAAATGAAGTGAATACAGTTCTAATTTTTCCACATATGTTGAATTAATCTTATGTAACACAATAATTGAGAAATTCAAGCATGTAGGGGGAATATTACATTTGTGTCTAGTTTGTCAACATACAGTTTCTGGTTTTCTATCCAAAATTTAATTTTAAGACATCGCTGATAGTATTTTGAAGTTATTTTAGAATTTTTATTTTAGAATGTGTTCATATGAATTGAGTACCTCTCAATAGGGATACATGCATGATTTTTACCATATTATTTTCTGGCATATTACCAAGCACTACAATGATTTAAAAATCATTCTCTTGTAGATTTAGTGCCTTGCAGATAAAATAGATTTCTTCAGAAAAGTAACCTATGTATGGGTATTCTTTAATTCCCAGTCAGGGCCTTTTCTACTGCATTTTCCATGTTACACTCAGTTGACACTTATTATTCACCTCACATGATAGTTGGTGCTCTTTTGATGCAGTTCTGTGCTCTCATAATTGTCTGCTTACACTTCTAATCAATGTAGTTTTGAATTTACAAATCTCCTGACATTTATTCTCCTTGCTATTCAATTCTGCTGATATAGTTAATTGTTTAAATAATATTTTTCACATCTTTTCTCTGATGACTAATATACTGATATGTCACCATAAGTTTCTTCACTTTCAAATGTTTTGAGCAGCTTTCCTTGAATATGTAGAGTATCAAAAACAGATATACCTGTAAGTGTAAGTAAAATGCTTGGCTAAAACAAAAAAGTATATGTACAGGTTAAATGAACTACACTGGAAAACTTAGAACACATATAGCAATTTGTAGCTCTGTGAACCTGAGCAATTAAAATTTTCAGCCTCAGTTTCCTCTTATAAAATATAGAGAGGAGTAGCTATGTAAAATCTGGAGAAGAATGAACAAAGCTATTTTATGTAAAATGTTTAGTTTATCTCACACATAGGAGTATCTTGGCTTCATATAAATATTATTTTATTTATAATACTGACAATATTTGTAAAACCATTGAGAAGTTTTGATGTGGGAAGGAGGACATTAAGCATGTGCAGAAATGCTGTGATGGATGAGACTACTCAGAGGAGGTTAAATTACATGAAAGTAATTTCAACATTATTTAAAAATAAAAACACATATTTCTTGGAAAAGTAAACATCAGTAACACAGACAGTTTATGGCAGCATGGTCCATATGAATAGAACTAGTAGAAAGAGAATATATGTTTCTCTGACAAAGTGACAATCCGTTTTCATTCAATAGAGAAAATAAGTGTTGCAAATAAGGAGAGTTGAAGTGTCTTCATTTGATTTTGAGAAAAAAGGGAAATTTGGAGATTAAATTTTTACAGAATAAAAGAAGAGGATTGATGTTGAATTCCTTGAGAAGTTTTTTAAGTGTTGGTTTGTATTCTGGATTACTGGAGTAACAACATAATGGACATTGTACAAAAAAATGTATGTCCCATTTATGTGAGTAGGAGGAATAAAATTCATAGATACAAAGGCATTGGTTTTGTGTTGAAAGCACTGGAGAAGTACAAGAAAATAGTCCACTTATCTTTCCCACTTTCTCTGAAGCCAGTCTGAAATAGAAAATTGTCTTTGCACAGATGCATTCAGGAAATGCACATAAAGTGAGGGAATGGGGATTAAAAAATAGAAGTTATTTCAAATGTGGGAGTAGTTTGAAAAACACAGAAACAATATTAGAAAGACATTCAATACATACTTATTGCATGTTGGGCTTATATTTGTCTGACACATAATATTGAAATGAAAGATTATATACATAATAAACACTTAAAAATGAGTGATTCATACATACTATTCTTTATTATTAAATAACAAATACATAGCCAATTTTTGTGGAATCTAAACAATTGAGTGAAGTCAACATCCCACATTATTAAATACTATGAAAAACAAAACAAAATAAAACAGTAATGAAATAGAAAACAGTAAAAATGTCTATGTGACTTATGGCACCACAATTATACTCAGGGAATGTTACTATTTAGTTTTGTTAATACAAAAGAACAGTTTATGAATGAAAGTCTTTTGTATGATCTAATACTTTTCTGACAGGTAAGTACTTGCTTACCTGTTAAACTCCATGTTTTTTCTTTTATAAGGAGAACATTCAAGCTGAACATTGAACTTACAAAGTGGAAATTTTTAGAGTGTCAACCTTGTTCTGTTTCCTAATCACTTCATACTATTATCTCAAATATCTTCCTCAATAAAGTAATAAATATGAAGTTATTAAAATTTTATTATTAAAATTTTTTATTATTTTTGGAACCATTATACTAATACAAAAAATGCTTGCTCTTTGAGAACATAATCATAGTGGTTGAATGGTAGTTTAGTAAAAAATAGGAATGGATTTCCTTAGAGCTGCTTTAAAGAATACTAGCTATATTACGGAAAAGGCTTTCATAACAAGTGTAACAAAAGGTGATAAAAAATATGGATGTTAGAGTCTTCTTGTCATGAATTAATCTATTCAATTTATTTATATGTAATACTAAAATATTTTTATAGATATTTATAGCACATTCTCCCTCTTGAAGAGAAAATATATCAAAGGAGAAGTTCAGCTAGAATATTTCCCTTCTATGCTCCTGTCTCCTCCATAGGATAAAAGAGATGCAATACACTAGTATTATTTTAACATTCTTAGAACATCTGACTCTGCTTCTTTAATCTAATGCCCTGTTAATAAAATATTTCATAGTATCTTTCCTTTAGTTCTTATTGTATTATTTCTCACTCAATTCATTTTTACCAAACATGTGATGTGATTTGATATGAGAAAAGGACATTAGATGAGCACTAAATAGCATAATATACATCTATTGATGCATCCATGTAACATTGTATTTATGGAGCAAGAACATCAAGGAGCACTCATTTGATAATGGACAAAGGAAAATGTTTATCAAATAAAGTATGTGAGAACCAGAAATATACTTTCATGAGAAATAACCTGAAGACCATTATTTTATCCCAAACCTGTTAATGATTGTTAAACTGTGATTATAGGCTTTGTAATTAATTTCAAATAATCCAACACCTCTGAGAATTAGTATGGGTTCAGTAAGATTAATTAATCAGGATAGAGTGCTTCACCGCTAAACAGAAATAAAAATTGCAGCATAATGTTAACTTTTGAACACTGGCTTCATGTTCAATGACTGGAGAAAATGCAGAGACATAATACAGGAAAATTTCATCATTCCCAGGAAATCCAAACTTTTTTCTCCCATTGCTACCATACATACCCAGGTCACTGCCACCTCTGATCTAAACTCCTGCGCTGGAAGTTGTTTGCCCTATTTCCATTACTGCCTATACCCACACCCTGTTCTATTTGCTATGCTGCAATCAGTGCTCTCTTTAATAATGAGTCATATTATGCCATGCACCCCATCCCAGAATCACTCCATTGCTTTCTGTCACATTATAATATATACTTCAAATCCTGATGAAGAGATAAAAGCAAGACATAGATACATTCTGACAGCTGTTACTGCTCTTTGCTTCTAGTTACTCTGAGATTCTTCCCTGATCCACAATAAGGAGTGTGTGTGGTTTTCATTTATATATTTATTTTTCTGGTACAGGGAATAAATCCAAGGAAGCATATCCATAAACACTTAGACACATTCCAACCATCCCACCATTATAAAATTTTGAGACAGGTCTCTTTAATTTGCTTAGGGTCTTGAAACTATAATGCTTCTGACTCAGCCTCCCAAGCTGCTGGTATTGCACACATGTTCCACAACACACAGATAAGGAATTTTTTTTTTGGAAAAAAAAACCAAACACTTTAATTTTTAAGACAACTGCAAGCACCTCAAACAATGGATTATTGTTACAACACTTGTTAGCTTTTCACAATCTAGTTATTGGAAAGGCATATGAATAAATGTTAAAGGACAAAGTCAAGAAAAAAGAGGCACCTTAATGAATGTAAAATTTAAAATAAAAAGACATTCAATTCACTGACATCTAAAAGAGGCTAAATATACCTCTATATATTAACATTATAAAATTGTATTGCCTACTAATGCTTTTGTGTCCTGAATTCTACAATTAATTTTAAGGAAATGCATAAACAAAAACTGTGAGCAACCTGCAAAGGGAAAATCACTTTCTCATTCATGGAAAGACAGACAGAGCTAGTATAAGCTGCTGTAGCCACACATAAAGCTGCCTATGGAATGAAAGTGATCACTGTTACCTTTGAGCCGTGAAAAGTATTATTCCCACCACACTGCAAACTGTATATACTATACCTTGTGTTTAGACAAACACCATCATGCTTTTCAAAAAATATATATATATTTTTTTTCATTCCACACAAACTGAATATGTTTCTCTTGTCCAATTTAATCTATGTATTTTAACTTACAGTGCTTGGAGGAGGCAACACAACGTGGTACCGAGCCATCATATTTTCAAAGAGAAATCACTTTTTTTTAAGTAGTTTAAAAAATGCAAAAATACAAATGGAACTGTCAAATTATAAAGTATATTTTAGAATAAGAAGCATGTCTTTTCTTCTCATAAAGTGCCATATAGGTAATGACATCTTGTTATCAACAGCCACTTCATTTTAAAATCTAATGTAAATGGACTATTATGGAATGAAAAATTTGCACAACTCCTTGGAGCAGTGAGAGTCTGCTACATGCAATTTGGGCTACAAAGCACTCAGGACTTGGAAGCTTTTCTGAAAATTTGAGTCCCCATCCCATACTCAATGGAAGGTAATATTTACAAGGGTGCATTTACATACACTATAATGCAGGAATGATGTCCCTTTGCCAGAAGGTAAAATTGTACATTTTCTTGCTATTTCTTGGTTCCAACTTGATAATTTCTTAAGATTGTAAATTATATAGTACTCAGCTAAAATATTTCTTTATAAATAGTTAGAAAACCTGCCAAAACACTAAGGGGAAAAGTATTTTTCATCCAAAAAAATGACATTTGAATGTCACACTACATGAGAAACAATGCTTAGAGACATGATACTGTTTCCAGAAGAAAATGGTCAGTAAACTACTTAGCTGAAGACAAAGATTACCCTTCCCTAGGATCACAGTGCACAAAAAGCAAAATGTCAAACAATAGTACCTCAAAGCAAAATAAAGGTCTGAGGATGAAGCCACCTCACTTGTAATCCTGTTAAAGAATGAGAGTCATCGTTTAGGTCCAATATACTGGAAAACATTTGCCAGCTCAGAATGCTATATTTGTAGAATTTGCTAAGAATTCAACCAAGGATGTCAAAGGCATTCGCCAGCTGAGGCTCTTTTTTCTGGAACCATTTCTAAAATTGGGATCAGGAAATCTGTAAACTGTGCAGCATCTTCATGGAGCCAGCCATACTTTTCTACAAGTACATCAAAGAGGCTCCAGGGCTTCAGATTGGTGATGTGCCGCAGTTCTCCTCTGCGATTGAAGAATTCATGAGAATATTGATAGATAGAGCAAAAGTGCCTTGGGATACTGCTTAGCAGCTCTATGATGTGGGCTATGTGGTCTTCATCTCTGGAATAGTCTTCCCCAGAATGTGGTTCGAACAAGTAATCTCCTGTTGCCAGCTCAAATGCCATGCATACTGTACTCCAAATGTCTGCAGGTGTACTGTAGCTTGCTCCTATTAAAACCTCTATGGATCTATACTGATGCATTTGGATGTCCTCTGTGAAGTGTTTATGCAGTCAACAAGCATTTCCCAGGTCAGCAATTTTTACTCTAATTTTATCTGCATTCTGAGGATCCAGGGGGTTCACCAACAAGTCAGCCCCCGAGTTTTTGTTTATGGCAAATCCCCAGTACTAGAGGCTGAAACCATCCTGCTTCTGTCATGGGATGGACTGCTTTCCTCTTGCTCAGTAAGTGGAGATCCCTCAGAGAGCACAGAGTCACAAGCCACAGGTTCTAAGGGCCTAGAGAACAATGAAGTAGAAAACTCTGGAAACTGTGACTCTGAAATCTTATGTTGTACATTTGGCAATTCACCATTGAATTGTTCATAGGAGCTGCTGTATGTATAATCACTTTCTGCATTGGGCTCATCAAGGTTATATTCCTCGGGATTTGGGCAGTCGTCTACATCCTCTTCATCCTCCAGCTGCTGTTCCAGTAAGAAAGAACCATTCTCAATATGGCCATTGGTTTTGGGTGACTCTATCCATGTAGGGTCTATATTTGCAAGTTCCTGTTCAACATCATCTTCATCTTTCTCAACATTTTCTTTCTCAGCATTTTCTTTCTCTTCTTGGTCCTCAGCTTTGCCATTGTCTTTAGCAGTCTCTTCCTCGGTTGCCTCCTCTAATCCTGCTGCTTTTAGTTTCACCTCTGGGCAGTACTCATCATCTTGTTCATTGGAAGGTACAGCGGAGGTGATGGTTTCTTCTATTATTTTCCTTTCAGCTTCTCGTTCCAGTTTCTCTGCCTCCTGAAGGCGTTTTTCTAATAACTCAGCCTGCCTCTTCTGTTTCTTTTTCAGCTTTTTCTTCTTGTTTTTAGATATTTTTCCTATAGGTTTTTGCTGTGGAGCCATACTCACTGCAGACCCTGAAGGAGGAGATGCACCTGCTTTCTGCCACTCAGTGGCCTCGGCTGCCATTCTTCTCACATATGCATCATCCACACACATGAAGATGTTTTTGGGCTTTATATCAGTATGAATAATCCTGCAATTACTGTGTGGATAATCTAAACCTTGAAAGACCTGTCGAATGATATTCTTCACACAATGTACTGGGAGGCCTTGATAGTTGGACTTGATGATCCACTTGAGGAGGTGGTGGCCAAGCACTTCAAAGACCATGCAGACATGTATCCCATTCATGCCTGAGATCTGGAAGTCATCAATGAGCTGATCACCATGTCTTTGTTTGGGTCACTAGGATCACTTTCTCAAACACACTTTAGCAATTTTATTTCATCCAAGGCTGTCTCTGTATAATGCTGGGCACTTTTTACAACTTTCATTGCAAAAAATCTTTTCCTCTGCATATCCCAGCCAGCCAGACAGTGGAGAAGTACCCCCATACTAGCTTTCTAATGACATGATACCGACCATTCAAGAGGTCTCCAATTTTCACTGGATGATAGCCACCTTTGCAGTAATCTGCAGGGTCCTCTTGTTCCTCATCATCTGATCCCAGGATCTCCTCCTCTGGCTTAGGGGTGTGGGATCTGGCAGTGGTGGAGGAGGAACTAAAGGAGCTTTCTGTTGAGACTCTGGCCTTTCTGAAGAGGACAACTTCTCAGAGTTAACTGACATCAGCACCTCAATCTTCTGCTTGATTTTTTTTTCGGATGTTTCTCTCTTTTCGGCCTCCATTTTTGGGCCTGAATGGCCAGCACTTTCCGGGAGCTCATCCTGACGCGGTGGAAGCTGGGTGGGGGGCTTTGCAGCAGCAGTGGCAGTGGCGACGGGGAGCCCAGCCTAGTCAGGTTGCAGCCTCCACTAGCTCCACCAGCTGGGAACCGCGCAGGCCAGGAATTGTTTTATCAGCACATTTATATAGTTCTGTCCATATAAAATGCCCTCAAAGCATTGAGAGTGTTGGTATTGGTATTGATAGTACCCTGTGCCTTCATTCAGGCCTCTATACAAGATATTTTTCATATTATTCAGCCTGGCCTAATATACCTTTCTAAGGCACTTCTATCACCTTATCTAATCTAGTTTTTCAGTGCACTTCCTACTGTAAAACATTTTGTGTGTGTTTGCTAATTTCTTTCTTGTCCAATAAACATAGGCTACATGAGGGAAAGGACTTGTTTGTTAATTCCAGGGTCCAGCAAGTATTAGGACCTTAAACATCATTTCTGTTTTGGAATAAATGAAAACAATGGATGATAATTTGAAATAATTCTACTCATATTATTTCAAGCACAAATAAATCAACAATGACCCTCCACTATAGTTTATTGATGGAAGAAACATTCTATATATGTGTGAATACAGTGTTCACTGACCAAATTGTGCTAATCAGCACTTAAGTTGTGGGATAGTGCAACTGAGGAATTGCATTTTTGATTTCCATTTGAATTAAATTTAAATAGCTACATGTCAACAATATTAGAAATTACAGAATAGAAAAATCATAGGTGAAGGGGTATAAATAGATCCATTAGCCTATCATATTGACACAAATATTTCATGTGGTTAAAATCAAAGAAGTTGGAATAGGCAAGACAGTAGAATAAATGAGATATAACTTTCTTATGTATATACGTGAAAGCGCTACCAACGAAAATCCACATCATGTGCAATCACAGGATTTGAATAAGTTATATTCCATGTATGTATAATATGTCAAAATATACTCTACTTTCATGTATATCTAAGAAGAAAAAATAAAATAAATTTTAAAAAATTAAGCTGGGAGCAGTAGTGCCTGCCTATAATCCCAGTCTTGGCGGGGGGGTCGGTGAGGCAGGAGGATGGCAAGTTCAAGACCATCATCAGCAACTTAGCAAAGCCCCAAGCACTTAGCAAGACATGTCTCTAAATAAAAAATAGAAAGGGCTGGAATGTACCTCAGTAGTTAAGTGCTTTTGGGTTCAATTTCTGGTTAACCATCCCTCCTGAATTTAAATAATCTTCTTTAAATTTTTGTCTAACTTGAAATGAGTGTCCAGGTACTTCTACACTATGAAAAATATACGTGAACTCCCAATAACTTGTTTTGGGTATGGTAATATAGCTCAGTGGTAGAGTGCTTGCCTAGTATACATGAGAACTTTGGTTTAATCTTTAGCACTACAGAAAGAAAAAATGCATTGTTTTGATTCTGGCTTACAATTAATTAATGTAATATTGGGAATTATGATCCTCTATGAACATAAAACATACAAGTTTTTAAACTATTGAGAATTGAAAAAAAATAAAAATTAATATGAGAATTATTTTTGTGTTGAAACTAATGAAATAATTATTTCTAATACTGGTGGATACTTTAGATGAATTTATTTAAATAACTGAAAATAACAACTTTGTCTAATTTTACCTATATGAATTTGCCAATGAAATATTCAGGTGCAGGTTTATGTGTTTTGTATATATAAACTTTCAATTAAGTTATTATGTATGATATTATGAAGTAGGGAATATTCTCAAATCTGAGTCTCATGAATTTACATAAAGTACACATATAATGCAGCCTACTGCTGAAGTCAAATTTGGAACTAAACCATTTATCTTGTTGTAAAAATAAATTACATAATGAAAGGTTATTTTGTATATGTATTTGTGTGTGAACAACTTATCACTCAAACTATCCATAAATAGTCTTTATTTCACTGAGTCATACATTACTAGCATCTATAATATCAGTGATGACACTAGGTAAATTTATTTATATGTGTTCAAAGTAAAAAAAAAATACTTCCTTTTTTTTTCTCATTCTCAGGATTAGCTAAGAACACAGTTTCCCATTTTTGAAATAAACCTTCAGCCTATGTTGAAAAGTTTTATTTTATATCAATTTCCTCCTTCCCTCTGGATTCAAACCACTTTATCTATCTTCATCTATCTAAGTATCTATGTATCTATGTATTCATGTTCTATCTCTATCTATCTATCTATCTACTATCTATCATCTGTCTATTCCTAGTACTGGGGATTTAACCAGTGGTGCTTATCCACTAAGCCACATCCCTAATCCTTTTAATATTCTATTTTGAGCCAGGATAAATTAGAGAGCTAATTTACTTACAGCCTCACTAAGTTGTGGAGATGGCTTTGAACTTGTTATCCCCCTGACTCTGCCTCTTCGATGGCTTGAATTATAGGTGGGTGCCACGGGTTGCTGACTCTAGCCACTTTCTCTGTGTTTATAATGTTCCCACATCTCTTGGAGTCTCTTCTCTCTATCACTTGCACATTTAGGTCAGAGGAACCATAAAACAGCCAGGCTGGTCCTGGATGAATCCAAAATGCCCTTGACTATAAGAAAGATAATATCCTACTTCTACTAACTAAAACATAATATTAATGATTTATGAGTTAGAACACATGGTCCAAATATGTGGATAAGTTTGATTTTGGTTAATGCACACCATAGTGTTCAGAAATGTCCAGTGTTTTCTCTGTTTTGCTTTTTGCATTCATTACAAGGATTCTGCAATCTTTTCAATTAGACATCATGCTCAATACTGAATCTTTCAACAGGAACTAAGTGACTAAGTTCCAGTCTATGATAAATTTTTCTGGACCCATAAAGACCTCACATTAAAGTTGAAGTACATTAGAATGGGTTAAGAAAAAATCAATTCTAGTGAAAAAATCATTAGCAATATCTACTATGGGAAATGCTTGCTACCTCCTTTCACCCAATGACAACAGAATTCCTTACAATAGGATAGAGATTCAGAAATAATTTTGTGCAAATAAAATGTTTATTCTTTTTTTGGTAAGGTAAAGAAGAATAGTGCTTTTTGAAGCAACTGATTTGTTCATTTGACTTTATTACTTTCTTGATGTTCAAAACAGTTTAACTCTTCAACCAGGACCATTACTTAATTCTTCCATGTAAATATTTGTATGTTGCATATACATGGGATAGAAATTACCAATGATCTACAGTGAATTAAATTTTGAAAACTATAGGTTATTTACTTTAGACATGGTTTTAAAATCTGTCATCATAGTTGTACTTCTTGGTACAGAGTTTTTGGAAATAGCCTTATGCCTTCATTTATGTACCCTGCTTCATCAGCATTTATTCTAAGGTCAATCATTGTGTATACTAAATCATTCTTTATTCATCCACAAGGAACAGAACACAATCATAAACTAGTAGTTATATTAATGTAATTGGCAACAATGTAATAAAATTACATTTAATTGATAATTTGGAGAAAAATCTCTAAATTGTGGATGTTTGGATGTTCTTGTATCAAACTTCATTAAATAATAATAAAATATATAAAAGAAACTAAGAACTGTAGAAAACAATAGTTTCTGAAAGTACCCAGAAAACCACTCTGGATGAAGGGACTCACACTAGTGATTTTATGAAGCAGAAGAGTAGAGTATCTGCCCTTGAGGGAGAGGGAGAGGGAGAGGGAGAGGGAGAGGGAGAGTGAGGCAGAGGTCATTAGGTCCAAGGAAAGGTTACACTAGAGACACAGGAAGTTCTGAGGGCCCCACACACTTTCTAAGGCCTTAGTAGCAAAAACAGATGTGCCTGCCCCTCCTCCTAGTTCATTATGACATCACAAACTATATGGGATTTAAGGAGAAAGGCTGGGCAGGGCACCACACACTGCTGATCACTGTTCCCAGACCACCACGAAGAGAGGACACTGGGGAGAACAGGAGGAATGAAAGATCTCATAAGGTCAGAGATCAGCACCAAAGTCACATCAGAAGAGGTAACAACAGGAGAAGAGTGATTGCTACATTCATGTGAGTATTAAGGATATGAAATGTCCTGTGAGCAAGGTGTTCAGGCCAGCAGTATTCAGTCTCCTGTGCCTTGTGGTTGAGCACTTTTCACTTAGGAGTTCTAAGTCTTCTAAGGAGGAGTGTTTAAGCTCCTCTCACACACTATTGCTTAGCAACTCCTGTGTCTCCTGGGAGAGTTCCCCTCTCTCACCTGTGCTCAATCTTTTCTGGTTCCTGTTTTTAATCTTCCTTCCCCAGCATTACTCAGGGTCTTCTGAGTCCTGTGGGTCAGTTCCACTCTTCCAATAATGCTCAGTGTCCTCTGGGTACTGTGGGTGGACACACATCACCTACCAGTGCTCACTCTCCAATGACCCTAGGCAACCTAATTCCTTTAGTGAACTCTCCGGGTGAGCCCCTTCCTGCCAATGTCAGTACACCATCTCTAGCCTTTTCTGTGAATCCAGGCCAAAATGAATTTGGAAACATGGAAAGATGGATACTCCCCTC